>NC_090738.1:76636318-76638818 GCF_036898095.1 Palaemon carinicauda
AGGCCAAACCACATGTCATGTGTATATAGTATGAAAATTAATGGGCCAAGAACACTACCCTGTGCAACACCGGATATCACATTCCTATATTCACTATGGTGCCAATGATCAACAACTCTTTGAGATCTATTACTTAAAAAATCAATAATAATGCAAAGAAACGACCCACCCACTCCCAACCTTTTCAGTTTGAAAATAAGGGCCTCATGATTAACACGGTCAAAGGCAGCCCTAAAATCAAGGCCAATCATACGAACTTCCAGACCACAATCTAGGGATTTCTGTATAGCATTGGTGATTGTAAGAAGGGCATCACATGCTCCAAGGCCCTTACGAAAACCAAATTGCAAACTAGGGAATAGATGATTACTTTCAACAAACCTATTAAGACGTTTTGCTAGAAGACGCTCAAAAACTTTAGATAATATGGGAGTTATGGAAATTGGGCGGTTAGCAGTGAGACTTGAGCTACCACAAACACATTTACATAGAGGAGTAACATTACCAATCCTCCAGCAAGTGCTAAAAGCTCCTCTTCTTGCTAATTTGCGCAAAATAACATAACTTTGGAGCTAAGAAATCTGCTGTCTCTATAAAAAAAAAACAATGGAAAAATACCTCTACACCTCCATAAGCACCAAGGTCCATCAACAGAGCTTTAATTTCACGATATCAAAAAGCTAAACTTGTATTTATATAATTCAAAAGTAATCAGTCTTAATGTTAATTTAAAAAAAGAGAAAAAAAAATAGGAGGCTCCCGAAAACTCACCAAGAAATAAGAAGGGTGATCGCCTATGAATCTTCTCGGAATGTGTTAAGTTCCCTGTGGTTTTAGCAATTAGCTTCACCTAACGACTCTGGAACCTTGTTTACCAACTCGACAGTCATTAGCCTGAAGGACACGTTGGGTCTTTTTACATGTTAGAAATTCATTTAATCTCTCTCTCTCTCTCTCCCTCTCTCTCTCTCTCTCTCTCTCTCTCTCTCTCTCTCTCTCTCTGAGAGAACTTTCACGAATACTTTCATTAATTAAGCTAAACCTAAAAAGTACCAACAAACATGCTGAATTTGACAAGGAAATCTTGAAGTGCTTTCAAACTTCGTCACCAGAATATTGTGTTATTTTCAAGTTATATTCATGATGAGTTTAATGAAAAAGAATTTGTTTGACATATTTTATAAAAATACTTCATGCATAATTAAATGCATATTATACTGTGATTAATATCATATAACGTCATAGACATAAACTTTCTATCTATTTTGATGCAGATAACTTTTTGTGTTTTGTGATTAAATGTATTCATGGGGTAGATTTCAACGCAATTGTTATATAGATTCATCATTGTTCTTTCGTTATTTTTTTTTCATACAACAATGTCATTACAAGATTCGACCGCGATAGAATAAATTCTTAACATAAGTGTCATTTAGATGGTATGCATCTAAATCAATTTTCTTTTCTATGTGTGTACGTTTTTATGTAAATTAGCATAGGAATATTTTTTTCATGAAGAGAGAGAGAGAGAGAGAGAGAGAGAGAGAGAGAGAGAGAGAGAGAGAGAGAGAGATAGCGGGGGGGGGGGGGGTTACATTATGGATATCACTTTATTTTCAACTAATAGTTTTATTATCAAAGTAATCATTTCCTTTCTTCTTACTGCAAATCCACAGTGTTTGCCATAGTGTCTTCGGACCTTTGGATCATGAAGACTACATATAATTTGATTACACATAAGAACACATAAATCACATATAATGATTATCTACAGAAATCATTAATACACGTAAATTATTGTGTATAGCTTATTTTACTTAAATAGCTATCCATCTATCTCTCTATCTATCTATCAATCTATCAATCTATCAATTTATCTTTCTATCTAATCATGTTTTCTAAATATGTAGTACATTTAAAACGGTAATTTATAGGAAGAAAATATGTAAAAGGCGAAACAATCTCTTTGTTAAATGACATTATTTTTACCAAATTTAACAATACAATTTCTGCATATCTTATTCCACATTTGGATCGCCCTGAATTCCACTAACGTATACAACAAACATTTGAAAGCACCATCCTCATCCACAAACCCTCCACCTTTTAGAAAATACCAGAGTGATCGATTATTATCTCCTCTGTCTAATCGGATTACCTTCAAAGAAAGGAACTGCATTCCAGCCCCGGATGGTTCGTTGATCATAAAAGCTGCTTTCAAATACATCCAATCAAATCACAGATGTCGAAACTCCCTTTGATCTGGTGACCTTTATAGCCTTTAAAGGGAATTATTAACATGCCAGAGTAAGAAAATAATTGAAAGGGAAAAGTAGATGTCTATATTTTTTTTTCTATTCATGAAGGTAAATGTCTTCAGTGACCTATAGAAGCACTAACTGCTAATAAAAAGATAAGTGGTATTTAATTTGGGGTACAAATGGTGGAGTTTGTTTGTATTTTCTCAGAACGAAAGATATTTCTAGTTTTCAGCTGGGGA
>NC_090738.1:76641362-76648862 GCF_036898095.1 Palaemon carinicauda
TATTGACTCATTAGGGGTAATTTGAATGAATTAATATCAACTGTGTCACGTGGTGGGCCAGGAAATTGGGTAAAACTAGCTGGTAAGAGACTGATGTCTCGCCAGGTAAATCCTCGGACAGCTATGTAGCGTCAGGTTTCAATTTCTTTTATGGTCTCTCGTGGCATGGTTGGTTTCGACCTGGCCTTTCATTAGAAGGGGCTAGCGTTCGATCCCAAGTATGAGGTAGATATATATATATATATATATATGTGTCTGTGTGTATATATATTATATATGTATATATATATATATATATATACATATATATATATATATATATATTTATATATATATATATATATATGTATATATATATATATATATATATGTATATATATATATATATATATATGTATATATACATATATATATATATATATATATTTATGTATATATACATATATATATATATATATATATAAATATATATATATATATATATATATTAATACATATATAAGTATATATATATATATATATATATATTTATATATAAATATATATATATATATATATATATATTTATTTATATCACTGGAAAAAGTATTGGCTTACAATTTTTTTGGCCACTGATAACCATCCGCACATTTCATACCAATATCCCCGAATTTAGCATCAGTAAGTAGCAATTAAGGTCGTCGGTAGGGGCAAGAGCGAAGGGTGGCATATGTGAGTGGTGGGATACTTTGACGCTGCTCCGGCACGTTATGGGGCTGGCTTCTTTGTCCTATGGCATTCATGTCAGCTTTGGTCGGTGTTGAATGGTTCCTCTCTTCGTCGGGAGTGGAGGAGTTGATGGAGGTCTAGAATATTAGGTCAAATGAAAAGCAAAGAATGACTGGAGAGAATATTTAGACATTATGGCAGACAAAGCTATGAAGTGGCTATGGTGTGAGAAGTGCTCATAGAATTATTAATGAAATATCTTCAGAGGTAAAGAAGAAGCATATACCCATCAGAGAGAGAAATATCTCTGTTATAACAACAGAAAAAAGGGCAACATTGGGTGGAACACTTTGGTAAGTTTATGAATAGGAGATATGAATTGAGTAATTTGATTGACATACGTGAAGGTGATGAAGACCTTTATGTGCCCATGAATGAATTCATTGTATTTGAAGTCGAAGCTATCCTCCTAAAACTAAAGAGATGGAAATGACAGGGATACTGCCTGAAAATGAATTAACTCTCAAACTAGTAGAATATTATTTTTTTGAATGTATCCTTAGGAAACAGAACCTGATGAATGTGAGTTAGGATTGTTGATGTTAATGGCAGAAGAAGAAGAACTGACTTATTGCAATATTTATAGAGGTATAACACCTACGTCCATCGTTATGTAAATATATAGTATGCTTATTCTAGAAACAATAGAGAAAAAGTTTGATGAAAATCTGAGAGAAGAAAAAGCAGTATTTAGCAAAGGTAGAAGCTGCACTGACCAGATTCTAATTTTGAGGCATGTTTTAGAGCAATGCATAGAACATAGAAATCCCCTTTTAATTGCATTTGAGGACTCTGGAAAGCCATTGATAACATGCACCGGCCATTTTGTGGGAACGTTGCGTTATTATGAAATTCTCATATACATATATATATATATATATATATATGTATATATATATATATATATATATATGTATATATATATATATATATATATGTGTGTGTGTGTGTGTGTGTGTGTGTGTGTAAATCTTATTAAATATGGTCATAAACATAGCAAGTGTATAGTAATGTTAATAGAGTTTTATGAAATGAGTTTCTTGTCAACAGTGGAGTACTCCAGTGGGATGTGTTGTCATATATGTTTTCTATCTTCCTCATGGATTTTGTATTGCGCAGAACAATCAGATAGGGAGGAAAAAGATTGGACTGATTGGTTGATATGAATTAAGGAGACCTAAAGTATGCTGATGATAATGCCCATTTAGAAGAAGACCACGGGATTTGCAATGTTTGCTCGCCAGAAGGCATGAAATACCACATGAGGTTGGGCTGAAGATAAACAGAAGAAAGGCAGAGATGATGAGAACTGTGTATGCAATGGAAGATGAAATATCATTGTAAGGAGAAGGGGTTAATGAGGTAGAATGATTTAGGTATTTAGGAACTCTGATCTCAAATATATATAGTCTCCAGAAATAGAGTTCATTGGAAGATTGAATAAAAGCCAATCTAACAATAGCTAGGTTAAGTAATATATGAAAATCAAATGACATAAAATTATATATAAAAACATAATATACATCAGTTTACACAGATCGGTGTTATTGTATGGATAAGGGACATAGTATGACTATATAACAATCTACAATAGATTTAGTGTATTAGAGACGGAAGTCCCCAGAAGGCTAATGGGAGTTAAATGGCAGGACAGGATTAAAATGAAACAATAAGAGATTATCCAAGTGCCATATGTTAATGACATTATGCCGAGTGGTAGATGGGGATGGTTTTAGCAAACGTTCAATTAAGTTCCACGGGGCACTGGAAGAATTGGAATCTCCAGACCTACAGGGGTAAGGAATATAAAGCTTAAAGTAGGATATGATTCATGGACAAGTTTTCATTTAAAAGATCAAGATAAAAACCACTGGCAAAATCAAACCAAGGTCTTTTGCGTCTATAGCCTTAGGAGGAGATGATGATGATGATGATAATGTATACTGTATATTCATAAGCAGAAATTTATATATATATATATATATATATATATATATATATTCAAATAAGCCATATATATTTTTGATACGGCCAAGTGACTTAGTCACTGTCTATATAAGCTTGCCGACCAGGGTTCGATTCCCGGCCGGAGCCAAGCTCTTGTCTTTGTGTGATTTCGCCTGGGGCTCTGATCCCGAGGTCGTTAAGAGAATCCAGACATTAATGAATCAAAAATATATATGGCTTATTTGAATATGAAAAAACACGTAAAAATGTGCAAAATTTATCATATATATATATATATATATATATATAGAGAGAGAGAGAGAGAGAGAGAGAGAGAGATATGTATATATATATATATATATATATACACATGATGCTGTGATCCCCTACCCCGTTACATGCCAGAGCGGAGACAAAGCCAACCATCACACACCACTCGCTCACAACCCAGCCAACAACTTTAACAGCCCCTTACTGCCGCCCATCGGCCACTCTTTTGCTACTACCATTCCAGATTTGGTCATGCCAGTAAGAAATGTGCCAATGGGTGCCAGTGGCCCAAAAAACGTGTAATGTTTCTAAGCTTTTCTTTTAACATGATGCAAGAACAGGCCTGCGACTTTTGGTAGATACGGGTGCTTGTCGTTCTCTTTCGCCAAGGTAACTCTTCAGGACACAAAGTACTCTGTCTAATTCAGCCTACGTCCGCCTGGTAGCTACCAACGGATCTGCGATACCCACGTACAGTTACAAGAACCTCACATTATTGTTTGGAAACTGTAAATTTAATTGGAAGTTTCTCTTTATTGAGGTCACATTGCCAATCCTCGAAGCGGATTTCCTCTTTCATTTCCACCTTCTGGTCGAGGTGTCCTATGAACGATTGGTCAACACACACTCGTACTTGTTGACATCTCATCAATCCGGCCACTCCAGCATCGCTCTCTAAATCAGCACAGCCATGGATGCCTACGCCCACCTCCTCACATCAAACCCAGAACTTTTCCACCCAGAACCTCGCCAAACCCCCACGGCTACTGCCAAGCATGGTGTCTATCACCATATCAAGATGACGGGACCCCCAGTCTTCGCCAAATTCAGATATCAGTCACAGGATCGATTGGCAGACGCCAAACAGACGTTCGCCGAAATGGAAGAAATGGGCCTTTACCAAAAGGCCTTCAGCCCATGGTCTTCACCCTTACATATCGTCCTGAAGAAAGACGGCTTTCTCCGTCTGTGTGTGAATTACAGGCACCTTAATATGCAAAAGGAACCAGATCACTACCCCCCTCCCAAACATCGCCGACGTGGCCTCCTACCAGCACAAAGTGAAGGTTTTCTCCATGCTCGACCTCCAGAAGGGGTATTATCAGGGGCCTATAAACCCCGAAGACAACTCCAAGACCGCCATAACTACTACCTACGGTACATATATCTTCAATTACTCCTATTTTGGACTTCATAATTGAGGAGCCACTTTTCAACGTCTATTGGACGGCATCTTTGGGTATCTCTGCTTCTATTTATGTTACGTGAACGACATACTTGTGTTCTCTTCCTTAAAAGAGGAACACCTCCGTCACCTGCGCATCGTGCTCGACCGCCTTAATAGAGATTTAGCTAGAATTAGTGCATGGTGCAAATTATGGGGTATGAAGTTGAATCCTAACAAAACTCAAAGTATGATTGTAAGTAGGTCAAGGACGGTGGTTCCTCAACATCCGGATCTCAGTATTGATAATGTTTCTTTAAATATGTATGACTCTTTCAAAATTTTAGGTGTGATTCTCGACAGTAAATTTACTTTTGAGAAACATATAAGGTCTGTGTCTTCTTCAATTTCACCAAAAATAGGCTTATTGAGAAAGTCTTTCAAGATTTTCGGTGATCAATCTATTCTGAAGAAGTGTTTTAATTCTTTCATTCTACCTTGTTTTGAGTATTGTTCTCCTGTCTGGTCTTCAGCCGCTGATTCTCATCTTAATTTGTTGGACAGAAACTTACGGTCTATTAAATTTCTTATTCCTGATCTAGATATTAATCTCTGGCACCGTCGTTCAATTAGTTCATTATGCATGTTGCATAAGATTTTTCACAACTCTGACCATCCTTTACATTCAGATCTCCCTGGACAATTCTATCCTGTTCGTAATACTAGGGAGGCAGTTAATTCTAATAGCCAGGCCTTCTCCATCACGAGGCTCAATACTACGCAGTACTCTAGAAGTTTTATTCCAGCTGTGACCAAGTTGTGGAATGATCTTCCTAATCGGGTGGTTGAATCAGTAGAACTTCAAAAGTTCAAAGTTGGAGCAAATGCTTTTTTGTTGACCAGGCGGACATAGTCTTTTTATAGTTTATTTATGACATATTTGTTTTTGATGTTGTTGATACTTTATTATATGACATGTCTGTTTTGACGTTGTTTCTTATTTTAGAATGATTTATTGTTAATTTGTTCTCTTCATTTATTTATTTCCTTATTTCCTTTCCTCACTGGACTATTTTTCCCTGTTGGAGCCCCTTTTCGCTGTTGGAGCCCCTGGGCTTATAGCATCTTGCTTTTCAAACTAGGGTTGTAGCTTGGATAGTAATAATAATAATAATAATACGGCCTTGTAGTCCGCCTGTACAATAAGTGTACCTTTAGCGCCAATGAAGTGTCGTTCTTAGGGCACTGCATCATTCCTGAAGGAGTTAATCCCCTCTCTGAGAAGGTAAAAGGTATTTAGAACTTTGCCACGCCCATGACTGCTAAAGCACTGCAGGAATTCTTGGGCCAGGAATTGTTGCCACTTGTGCTCCCCTCTACGCCTACCTCACGGGCAAGCCAAAAGACCTGAAGTGGAGCCCCTTCAAGAAGAAACTTTCTGCAATGCAAAGAATGCCCTACCTACCGTTGCTGCTCTCACTTTTCCCATCCCACATGCACTTCTCCTTCTCTCCACCGATGCCAGTGAAGTCGCAATTGGTGCAGTACTTGAACAGGTGGTCAATGGCTTGCCCGGCCTATTGGCCTTCTTCAGCGGAAAACTATCCAAAGCAGAATCGAGTTATTCTATCTTCTTTCACGAATTGCTGGCAGTGCACTTGGCTGTCCGTCACTTTCTCCATTTCTTAAAAGGTACGCCGTTCGTCATTCGCACAGACTACATGCCTCTGGTGCACACTTTCACTCGACAGTCTGACGCCTGGTTCCCCCGTCAACGCCGACATCTCTCCGCCGTGGTTTGATACAATTAACCCATTCAACACGTCCCTGGGAAAGTTAATTCCCATTGCTGATGCCCTGTCAAGGAACATATTGGCTGCCGTTCAACTGGGATTGGATTACAACGTCTTGGCTGACGCCCACCGACAGGATCTAAAGTATCAAGGATGTAGGACATCCTTTGCATCCTTCCATTGGGAAGACGTTCACCTCGAAAACTACATCATCACCCTCCTCTGTGATGTCAGTCCTGGTAGACCGCGACTGTGGATTCATGCTCCCATGCGCTGACAAGTGTTTGATTGCACTCACAGCCTTTCACATCTCTCACAGCGTTCTACTGCACAGCTGCTAAAGACAAAGTTCATTTGTAACTGCTTTGCTAAGGATGCTAAATATTGGATCCTTACCTGTACTTTTTGCCAAACTTCCGAAGTACATCGACACACGGATTCATGAGTAGGCCCCTCTCCTCAACCTCAGCACCGTTTCTCCCATATTCACGTTGACATTGTATGTTCCCTACCCATATCACCTGTTTACCGTCATCAACTCGTTGGCCTGAAGACATTCCCATGGAAACTGTAATATCCGCCTTGTGTACATATCCCTTACTTTCAGAATGGAGTGCAAGATTTGGTATCCCTGGGTATATTACTCCTGACAGGGGTACCACTCTCAACTTTCAATTGTGGACATCACTAGCGAATCTCCTGGGCATCACCCTACATCAGACAAATGCCTACAATCTCGCTGCCAATGGAAGGGTTGAACGTTTTCATCGCACCCTCAAAGCACCTTTAATGTCCCTCAGCCAGGACTCCAACTGGCTTACTCAACTTGTGTGAGTCCTCCTGAGACTAACGACCACTCCTAAAGATGCCCTGGGTGTCTTATCAGTTGAAATGGTGTATGGCAACCTATTGGTCGTCCCTGCCTAATTTTTTCCTTCCGTACCTCCTCCGATGATCTCCAGCACATATGTGACGTCGTGGGAAAATTTACTCCATGCTGCCAGACTTACAAGGCCCCAGCGAAGCATCTCATACAGACAGACTTACACTCTGCAACGCAGGTCTTCCTACACAACGACACTTGCTAGCCACCGCCAGCGACCCCTTACACGGGCCCTATTCCTTTCTCTCAGAATGGATTGCATGATTTGGTATCCCCGGGCATATTGCTTCTGACAAGGGTAACACTTGCACCGTTAAATTGTGGATATCACTAGCAAATCTCCTAGGCATCACCCTACATCAGACAACTGGCAACAATCCTGCTGCCAATGAAATAGTTGAACATATTCATCGCACCCTCAATGCAGCTTTGATGTCCCAGCAAGGACTCCAACTGGTTTATTCAGCTTCTGTGGGTTCTCCTGGGACTATGAACTATTTCTAAAGACGCCCTGGATGTCTTGACCGCTGAAATGGTGTATGGCAACCTGTTGGTCGTTCCTGCCTAATTTTTTTCTTCCATACCTCCTCCTGTGATCTCTAGGGCATACGTGACGTCATGGGAAAATTTACAAGCCCCAGGGAAGCATCACATATAGACAGATTTGTAATCTG
>NC_090738.1:76653862-76656362 GCF_036898095.1 Palaemon carinicauda
TAATATCACACCATTCTTCATTAATTTTCTGTCCTCCGACTCTTAAAGTCTGTAAGACTACAAATCGATTCATACATTCAGTTTCAAATGTTTCTCTGTGTTCTTCCTCTAGAAGCTTAGTAGTATCAAATCTAGGTTTTCTTTTTATCTTTCTGCTGGGTGCTTTCAGTTTTAACTTCAGTTTGGCAATAGGGCTCTGATGATCGTTACCAATATCTGCACTTCTGTAGATTCAAAATTTTCTCAGAGTCCACCTTATGTCTTTATCAATAGCTATATGATCTATCTGATTTTTGCAATTGCCGCATACTGAAGACCATGTATATTTTTGGATGTTCTTATGTTGGAACAGAGTACCTCTAATGACAAGATTGTTGGCTGAGCGAAAACTTATGAAATATGCTTTATTCTCATTTACAACTCGCCAATACCATTAAAACCTATCACATTTTTTATCCCTTGATTATTTCTTTCAACTTTATCATTGAAATCGCCAATCAAAATTTTCTTATCTCTCTCAAGAATCTCATATATTATAGTCTGCAGTTCTTCAAAGTATTCATCTTCCCTTTCTTCAGTGGAATCATTTGTTGGAGCATAGTAAACTATAGTACACATATTGCACTGCTTTGATTTTAACTTTGCTAGTAACAACCTACTATTTACAGCTCTCAACTCGCTTAATGGTTTTTCTGCTCTTGGTGTTATCATCATTCCTACCTTTTCTCTTCCAGGTCCAACTGATCTTCCTGAGTTAATATATATATATATATATATATATATGTATATATATATATATATATATATGTATATATGTATATATATATATATATATATATGAATTGCCTTAGTCTAAAGGTCCCTTACCAATCCCTTTACATATTGTTTCACTTAGGGCCAATATATCTAAACTATATTTCATAAATTTCACTTGGTGTAATTTCCGAATCTGATTTATGGTTCTAGTATTCCAGTTACCTATTTTCAATTTTTCATTAGTATTTACAAACTATGAGAGTCTTAGCACTCCAAAATGGCCTGGACTAGGGGCCATTCTTTCATCTTCACTATCCATGACTGACTAAATTCATTGGCTAGATACATCAAAGGATAGCCAGTTCCAAGTGATGTGCAGTGCATATCTAACTAAGACAAATGACCCCTGTCAGTCCATACTAATTCTAGCAAGATCAACACCAGGCATCAGGAGTAAAAGTCGATGAGACCGTTTGTCCATTGCCTTAAACCAATCCATCACCCTGCTGCTAGTGACTTCATCAAGATTTAGTGGGGTATATCATATATATATATATATATATATATATTTATATATATATATATATATATATATATGTGTGTGTGTGTGTGTTTGTGTGTGTGTATGTATGCATGATAGGCATAATCATATCTTCTTTTCTGAATATATCTTCAATAAAGAGTTTTCTGACCTTATATTCATATGACAGACCAATTATGTTTATCATGTTTACGCATTCTCTACATAAAAAGGGCTCTTTTCATAATGTACTCTAGCTCCATAACTGAAAGCCTTATCAAACAGAGATTTATAAACTCATAACCATAAAATATCATTGGAAAATGCATGGGAGCTTTACATGTGGCTCCCTTTCTCTTGTTAAATGAGGAAATTCGTATCCTGAATGATATACTGATGTGGCTAATGCCTTCTAATTACCTGAACAGCTGGGAAGGCTGTAATGATATTTTTCATAGACCGACGGAGTATTATGTAAACTAATGTTATTTGCATTGGGCTCAGAGTTGCTTGCTTCTAGCCATTGATATACCTGGAGTCCTAATTATGAAAGTGTTTAGCAAAGGATGAATTACTAATGTTTTTTTTTCTTTTACATGGTACTTTCACAATTATTATTTACATGTTTCGTGATTCATTGATATTTTAACTCTTTTTATGAGAAGTGTTGCAAAAACTAAATTGCAGACGCTAGTTGTAAGTTTCTCTCTCTCTCTCTCTCTCTCTCTCTCTCTCTCTCTCTCTCTCTCTCAGGAGGCATTTAGAGTGATTTCAGTCTAGTTCACGATTCGAAGTGGAAAGAGCTTTACTGGAAAACAAGAGAGAAGTGGAAAAACCTAATGAAAAGACCGCTATGTACATTAAAGGAAATCAATTGAACTCCAGAATTTTTTCAAACATGTTCAGCGTGTCTTTGGGGAAATTAAGAAGAGTCTTTTAATTCATTTGATATCCCATCTAGATGATAAAATTGGTAAAAGGATTTGTGACCCCTTCACGAACATTATACTGATATAAAAAGTACACACATTTTATCCCAGTATAAATTCCTGTCAATTGTCTGCCTTTCTCTCTTTAAATGACAATCACATGGTGGGCGTGATTCAATGTATAAAGAACTGTAAGAAGTTAATGCCAATGAAGATTCACCTTTAGGCCCATTACCTAAAAAGGATAATAAAAAAGTTCACTTACGAACTTGCTCTACCCGTCATCTATGTTTAC
>NC_090738.1:76661362-76666429 GCF_036898095.1 Palaemon carinicauda
TTGTAATTCATCCCCATTATATAATATTGAAAATAATATAGATTCTCCCATGCTTTCTTCGTGTTGTGATATGACGTTCTTTTCATAATTTCCAGGAATTCTGTCATTAAAAAATCCAGTTTTTTTTTTTTTATTATATTTGCTCTTTCGTCTTCATATCTATTTTTGTGTGTATACCAGCAATTATCCCTATATCTGAACCAATCCCTGGCATTATAGATGCATTCATTATAGTTGGGCTGTAATTTTGTATATATGGGTTGAATAGCATCATATCATGTAGCCTTTTGTGCATAGAGTGGTATATACTCAGCTTGTTTTTTGTGTCTTTTTTTTCATTTTTGCTTTAATTTTCTTATCTGTTTGCTTTTGAGTTTTCTGACTTTCTATCATAGTTGCAGGGTGCATATTTCGATAATTTTTGTTGAATTTGCATCCTTTTCCTTCTTTCAGGTTTTTTTTGCATATTTTTGGATGGAGATCTCTGCATTCGTTTTCATATCCGTCTAAATATGCTCATTTACCTTATATTTCACAATTATAACACATCTTTGGATGCTTGTAGTAATATCTTTCGCCAAATCTGCAATTCCCTCTTGTCAGTAAATTGCAGACCATATCTTTTTTCTTTTTTTGTTCTTCCCTAAAAGTATGTAGGTCTGGGTAGGGTCTCTTGGGTCTCTTATTTGTTCCCATCTGAAAGTTTATTTCTTCGTTAGTATGTTGCTGAATGGCATTATATGCCGTATCAATTATTTCCTCTGCATCCTTGCACATATCCTGTTCATTCTTCTTCTTCTTCTTCTTCTTCCTCTTCATTTTCAACTATTTGCAGATTCAGTCTCGACTTAAATTATATTTTCTATCCAGACTAAGCATTTTGAGCAGAATACCTTTGTGTCTTTATCATTTACTTTTTGTTGTACTTCATCGCAAGTACGGTGTGTTGGTATATGAGATGCATCGCATTTCCTAATCAGCAGATGCGGATTCACGATGCTGTACCACATCTTACATATATTGCACTATTTTGGCATTCTTTTCCAATGCATGAATCAGCATATTCGCCATATTGGACTCCTTATTGTTCTTTGATGGAACGTGCTGATTGATGTAAACTTTCTTCATAAGTCACTTTATCACCTGGATCTTCTTTGGAATTTCTTCTATAATTTTGATGTTTTTTTTTTTTTCAGCAGACTTGATCCAGTTTGTTGGATCATATTGTTTCAATATGTTTGAGAGTATTTTTCCGTCACACTGGTTAGAGCTATCAACGACCTCTGTGATCAGAAAGTCTAGTTCTTGTTGTGCCAACTCATGGTAATGACTCTTGCTGATTGCAGCAATATCCCGCCATTCCTTGCCTGTATTAGAGAGCGCCTTATTGTTCAGTTTTAGTAATTTACAAGATAATTAACGTATGCCGACGTTTTATCCCACTTTTCTGACCTCAAACTAATCACCGAATATTCATGAAAACTTGTAACTATATTACATTAGATACCCTTTTGTTATAAGCGTTAAATCAGCTTATTTCCTGGACACACCAGCATACAGTAACATTCGTGCACTGAGAGAGAGAGAGAGAGAGAGAGAGAGAGAGAGAGAGAGAGATGAAATTGGCGATCGTTTAATTTATTAAATACAACCAATGCAATATGTCTGGATGAGAGAGAGAGAGAGAGAGAGAGAGAGAGAGAGAGAGAGAGATCCCAATATAATAAATTCCACTTGTGAAAAGGCAAGGTTTAGTAAACCACTTCATTGCCCATGATACAATGAAAGGAGAATTCCCAGTTGCCAGATCCCGTAAGTCATAATTCACTCGGAAGTGTTATCTCCCCTAAAATTGCCAGGAAATATTGCCATTTATATGCTAATATCTGGCTCCATAATTACACTATATGCTTCCAGCTAAAAGGGTTTTACCAGAGTTGCTATCCTGTCGCAGAGTGGTTTGATACTCATAAAATTAAATCTGAAATAAGTTTACTGTATACCATATTCTTCGTTTTTTATAACATTCCGTGCGCGTATCAAATATCGTTTTTTTTGTGGGGATGAGGGGATCTAGAAGTTTGTAAGAACTATTTAATTCTATAACATTAGTTATCATTGTTTTTAAATTAACATACATTTATTAATAATATCTTTTATATATAAGAGATTGTTGGCTATGTTTGATATTCTTCAATGGTTTTACCTAGCTTTGTTTTCTACCAATACATATTCATTAGACGCATTAGACTATCTACGATTATCAACTATATACTCTAGTAAATGTCTTCGCTTAAAGGCAAGGTTTGGTCTGAGATAAAATCTAACGTTTTCATTAATTAGGTGTTTTAACGCTATCGAAAACTGAGATGTTTTTATCTATGCCCTTATTCTATGATATTTCTTATCGTTGCTTTTTTTTTTTTTTTTTTTTTTCTTTCTTTCTTTTTTCAGAATGATCTGGGAAATAACACTGACTCTTCCTCTGAACCTAACTATTAAAAAAGTATTTCTAATTTAAATCTGTCTCTAAAAAGAGCTTTAAGAGATTGTAGTTTTGCTCCCACCACTTTTCTCTTTCCACTCTTTTTCACCAGTTAATATTTTAGCATTGAATCTCGAATTACTCTAAATAACTGCAGGGATATGTTTTTATTGATTTTTTTGAAGTGTTTTCATCTATACAATAAAGGCAACGCCTGTCGTAGGATGTATTATGTCATTGTTCATCTATTTATCTATTCATTTATATATTTATGAATATAAATTTTTATGAAATCTATCTCAGTATGGAAGGTAATTCTATCAACAATCAAACAAAAATATCAAAATTCATATGTCAATCGCAAAGCCAGATTTTGAAAACGATATTCAAGATAATACCATTAGCCAATATGCAAACCAGCATTGCAAAGTGAAAAACTGATTCTTAATTGACGATTCTTAAACTTTGACGTTTTGAATAAGAAGTTGTATGGATGAAAAAACCATAGTTTAAAATATCATCTTCTTATCTCTTAGGGTTGTGGTGGCTGAGGTGGTAACATCCCTGACTAGTGAACGCTAGGCTGGGGTTCAAGTCCTCCTCAGTCTAGTTAGTTTCTGTGGTCACTGCAATCTCACCATCCTTGAGAGCTAATGATAGGGGTTTAAGGAAGCCTATATGTCTATCTGCTGAGTCATCAGCAGCCATTATAGGCCAATCTTGGTCCTAGCTTGGGTGGAGAGGAGGCTTGGGTGCTGATCATATGCGTAGATTGTCAATCTCTGGGGCATTGTCCTGCTTACTAAGGAAATGTCATTGTCTCTTGTCTCTGCCATCTATGACTGGCCTTTAAAACTTTTAAAACATTTAAACACAAAGTCATCAATATTTCCTTTGGTGTTAGTTTTGCTAAAAGAAATCCTCTTCTAATCTCACTATTAAGTAGGAACATAAAAAAGAAACTTAAAACTAAATTAAGAGGGAAGAGAAAAATATAGGTTATAAAGTACACTGAAATATCGAAAAATATTTGGAAATTTAGTTTTTTATTTACGAATAAAAGAATGATTTGAAGGAGAAGAAAATACATAATACACAGGATTTGGGAGAAAAATAAAGAGATTCCAAGAAAAAGAGTGAAGTATAAAAGTAAAATTTTTTTTTTTTGAAAGCCCAGATACCTAATCTAATTCATGACAATCCTAATTCATCCTTAGATATTTAAATAATTATGCTTATAAAATAGACATCGTACTATATTGCAGAATTTGATACAAATTAGCTGAAATGATGAAAAAACTTGAATATAAAATTCTTCAGAAGATGTCCTTCAGTCATTTAGGAAATCACACCAGCAGCCATTTATAAATCATCTAAGGGACGGCCAAGAACGGCAGAGGTAATTGACATGGACAATGCTGCTGATTATATACATATAATTAGCAATGAAGCCCCATTTTCACCCAATCTAGGACCAAAGAAAGATTGGCAATATTAATGATTTATGAGACAGACATATGTCTTCCCCCGATTCCCATATCCTTAGCCCAAAAGGATCTCTAAAGCTACGAGCACTGCAAAAAACTACTCAGTATAAGCGTTCACCAAACGTAAGGGCTTTTACTAACAATAACCCCCAAACCTAAAACAAGTCTATATGAAATTACAGGTTACCAAATTTTTCTCGTTCTGGTTAGTATAACCACCCCCTTCCGCTCTCTCTCTCTCTCTCTCTCTCTCTCTCTCTCTCTCTCATCTATAATTTCCTTCCGTTAATATCAGAGGATGAATAATCCGGATGTAAAGTACAATATATATATATATATATATATATATATATAAATATATATATATATATATACCTGTATATATACATATATATATCTATATATATATATATATATATATAGATATATATATATATATATACCTGTATAAATACATATATATATATTTATGAATATATATATATATATATATATATCTGTATATATATATATATATATATATGTGTGTGTGTGTGTGTGTGTGTGTGTGTTTGTGTGTGCGTGTGTGTGTCTCTAGAGAGAGAGAGAGAGAGAGAGAGAGACAGACAGACAGAGAGAGAGAGAGAGAGAGAGAGAGAGAGAGAGAGAGAGATGCTAAATAAATTGTTAGTCGTACATGAATCTCTTTGTAAAATCATTCAACTCATTATATATATATATATATATATATATATATATAAGCATCATACATATACCAAGGCACTTCCAACAATTTGGGGGCTAGCCGGCATCAAACAAAGGAAAAAAAATGAGACCTTTTCCTCTTTACGTTCCACACAGCCTGACAAGGAACTCAGCCGATTTCAGCTGGTACTACTAGGATGCCAAAGCCCACCCTCCACCGTTAACCTCCACGAATGAAGCTTCATAACACTGATTCCCCTATTGCTGCTGCCTCCACGGTCATCCAAGGCAACCGGAGGAAGCAGCTGGGCCTACCGGAACTGCGTCACAATCGCTCGTCATTCATTCCTATTTCTAGTACGCTCTCTTGCTTCTCTCATATCTATCCTCCCATCGCTTAGAGATTTCCTC
>NC_090738.1:76671929-76676929 GCF_036898095.1 Palaemon carinicauda
TGCAACAATGGGTTGTGAGGGAAACACAAGTGTGTGTCTTTCCTTTATGAATTGTTATGCTATACTATGCATATCCAGTGATACATAGTTCACTTGATACTCATGGAAATTTCTTCTCTTTACAGGAGGACCCTCCGAAGTGCGGAAATGTTTTCTGCAACGTCTGCAGCAAGAACCTCTGCGGACATGAGTGTTTTAGGAGACACGCAGCATGCGCTGTCTCCAAGGATGATCTCCAGTATTGGGACCCTCAGGTATGTACTGTATGCACTAACCTGATTACTGAGGCTTTTGATTCCCCTAGAACGGCGGAATCAAGGGATATAGCAAGGGAGAAACTTCGTACTTGGGTAAGGGGCTTCAAGAAGAACACCTCTGGCCCTTATCTTCCAAGTGAGAAGATGAGGGCGTATCTTTTTCCCCAGGCATCAGCTGATGCAGTGATTCCCCAGCCTCAAGAGGAGATCCCTCAAGATCAAGTCCAGGTGGACTTGGAAGTCGCAGTCGCGATGCAAGACATCCAGTTAGATGACAGGATGTCTGACCTGGACGAACGTTTTGAACAAGACCTCCTGGCAGAAGGTCAGGATGAAGTTCAAACCCCGGATGTCGTAGAGGATGAGGTCGACAAGGTGTCGGGTACTCCGGTTCAGATTCCGGAGCCTATCCCCTCAACATCGGCCGGTCTCCCAGTAGAACTGGGACAGGCCCTATCTTCGATTGTTGGAATGATCCAACAAATGCAGAAGGAGAATCAGGAGAAGGCGGCTGCTATGGAACTGCGTATGCAGTCCCTGGCAGAATCACGTGGGCCCCGGAAAAGGCTCAATGTGAAAGACCTTCCCTTATGCTCAGATGCTAACCCATGGAGGTATGCTGAGCACATGCCGATGACGACTGGAAAGATCGTCATCTCGGATAAGCTGGGTTCAGTTCCCCTAGAGGAGGTGGAATTCTGGCCCAGCAAGGCATCATATCCGGACTGCTATGTCCGGCTGAGAAAAGAACCAGCTTCAAGGGAGGAGACAGAGTCGAAGGAGGTCATAATTATGGACCACGCTAAGGCTCAAGCCCTACTTTCATCCTCGATGAAAGAGAGGGGCTTCTCTAACTCGAAGGTAGCTGCATTGAGCAAGAAGCTCCCTTCTTTTGTGTCCTGTCCTGCTAGAGCCTTCCCCTTTCCACAGAAAGGGTTTGCGGCTGTCCTAAAGGCAATCGAGGCCGGCAAGCCTTGCCCCTCCCTGGAGGAGTGTAAACCCTTGTCGCTGGCCCTGCCTATGGACCACAAAGACTGGAAGGATGTCCATCTGACATTCTCAGTGGGAAAGTTGGAGGCTGATATTGCCGGACGGCAATTCGGCGAGGACCTCCCCAAGCTGTCCGACTCTCTTTTACGAAGAGAGTTCGAGACAAAAGAAAGACTGGCTGCCTCAGTGTCTCATCAGACTACTCTTGAGACGATGGCAAGTGACCCCAAGGTCCATGAAATGTTCATGGTAGTGGCTAAGTCTCACCTAGCCACAGTGACGAAGGACCTCTATGGCTTCGTCAAGGCAAGGAGAGCTTGCAGGGAGTTCGTGTTCACCGGGGCTACGGTGAGACAAGAGCCAAGGAAGTTAATCTCCTCCAACATTTGGGGAAAAGACCTTTTCCCTACCGATGTGGTCAAAGAAGTTGTTGATAAGGCCGCCGTGGAGAATAGAAACCTTCTCCAGAAGTGGGGCCTGGCTATCAAAAGAAAGTCTTCCCCGGATGAGGGTCCTCAACCAAACAGGAAGAATATGAGGACTAGGCTACCGTCTCGGCCAGCCAAGCCTTTTAGACAGCAACAGCAACTGCAATTGCCATTGCCTCCAGTGCCCCAGATGGTGGCACAAACCCCGACTACTTTTCAGTGGGTACCCCAGGCTGTGTCAGGTCAGTCAACCACATTCACCCCAACGTTCGAAGGACAGTCTTCTTCCTTTCGTGCAAAACCTAGAGGAGCTGCCAGAGGCTCGTCTAGGCGCCCCTCAAGGGGAAGGGGATTCAGAGGTGGTCGTGGTCAGGGAGGCAAGACCTCGGGACGGCAGTCCAAGTGAAACGATACCGGTAGGAGGGAGACTGATGAAATTTTGGGATCGCTGGACATTCGATCCCTGGGCCCAAAGCCTACTCAAGAATGGACTGGGCTGAAGCTGGTACAGCACTCCACCCCCGTGCCTTCGGTTTTTCCAACACTCCACCCCCGTTCTGGAGGAGTACGTTCAAGAACTGTTGGAGAAAAAGGTGATCCGAAAGGTGAAGTCCATCAAATTCCAAGGGAGGCTGTTTTGTGTTCCCAAGAAAGACTCGGAAAAGCTCAGAGTCATTCTGGACTTGTCGCCACTCAACAAGTTCATAGTGAATTGCAAATTCAAGATGCTAACACTGCAATACATAAGGACCTTACTGCCCAAGAGGGCATACTCAGTCTCTATAGACTTGTCAGACACCTATTGGCACATTCCAATCAGCCGTCGACTCTCCCCCTACCTAGGGTTCAGGCTACAACGGAGACTATACGCCTTCAGAGCCATGCCATTCGGGCTAAACATAGCCCCAAGGATTTTCACGAAGCTTGCGAGCGCAGCTCTCAAACAATTACGCCTAAAGGGAATTCAGGTAGTAGCCTACCTGGACGACTGGCTGGTGTGGGCAGCATCCGAGACCGAATGCTTGCAAGCTTCCAGTCAGGTGATCCAGTTCCTAGAGTACCTAGGCTTCAAGATCAACAGAAAAAAGTCTCGACTTTCTCCATCCCAAAAGTTCCAGTGGCTGGGAATCCACTGGGACCTTTTGTCACACAGTTTCTCCATCCCGACGAAGAAAAGGAAGGAGATAGCGGGCTCTGTCAAGAGACTTCTAGATTCCGAAAGGATATCAAGACGCGAACAGGAGAGGGTACTAGGCTCTCTCCAGTTTGCTTCAGTGACAGACCCAGTGCTAAGAGCACAGCTAAAGCATGCAACCAGAGTTTGTAGAAGGTATGCATCAAACGCGCGAAGAGATCTGAGAAGACCAGTGCCGCCTCGGCTACGTACTCTTCTCAGGCCTTGGTCCCAAGCCAGACATCTAAAGAAGTCGGTTCTTCTTCAGCCACCTCCCCCGTCGATGACGATTCACTCAGACGCCTCAAAGGAGGGATGGGGAGGTCACTCTCATCGGAAAAAAGTCCAGGGGACTTGGTCCAAGCTATTCAGGACCTTTCATATAAACTTTCTAGAAGCTATGGCAGTGCTCCTTATCTTAAAGAAAGTCTCCCCGCGTCACTCGATCCACATAAGATTGGTGATGGACAGCGAGGTGGTTGTGAGATGCTTGAATCGACAAGGGTCGAGGTCACCACCTCTCAACCAGGTGATGTTAGCCATTTTCCGATTGGCGGAAAAGAAGAAGTGGTACCTGTCGGCAGTTCACCTTCAAGGAGTCCGCAATGTGACAGCGGACGCTCTATCCAGGTTCACACCGATAGAGTCGGAATGGTCCTTAGACGCAGGATCATTCTTCTTCATTCTGAATCAAGTCCCAGAACTGCAGATAGACATCTTTGCGACGAAAGACAACAAGAAGTTGCCCCTGTACGTGTTCCCGTACGAGGACCCCTTAGCGGAAGCAGTGGACGCGATGTCCCTCGACTGGAACAGATGGTCCAGGATTTATCTGTTCCCTCCTCACAACCTTCTGTTGAGGGTCCTCAAGAAACTGAGATCCTTCAAGGGGGTAGCGGCAATAGTGGCCCACAAGTGGCCGAACAGCGTGTGGTTCCCCTTGGCGTTGGAACTACAGATGAAGTTTGTGCCGCTACCACATCCAGTTCTGACCCAGCGAGTCCAGAAGTCGACTGTCTGCGCTTCATTACAGAAAACCCGGACCCTGCAGCTCATGATTTTCTCGCCCTTGCGGTGAGAAAGCGTTTCGGGATTTCGAAAGCCAGCATAGACTTCCTAGAGGAATATAAGTGCAAATCGACTAGAAGGCAATATGAGTCATCTTGGAGAAAATGGGTGGCCTTTGTAAAGGCAAAGAATCCGCAGGAGATCTCAACAGACTTCTGCTTATCTTTCTTCATCCACCTCCATGGCCAAGGGTTGGCAGCTAACACGATTTCAGTGTGTAAATCTGCTTTGATGAGACCCATTTTATTTGCCTTCCAGATCGACCTAGGTAACGAGATCTTTAATAAAGTTCCGAAAGCCTGTGCTAGGCTCAGACCTTCAGCACCTCCAAAGCCCATCTCATGGTCTTTAGACAAAGTTCTTCATTTCGCCTCCCTGTTGAGCAATGAAGAATGTGCGTTAAAGGATTTGACGCAAAAAGTTATTTTCCTATTTGCACTCGCGTCCGGGGCCAGGGTTAGTGAGGTCGTAGCCCTCTCGAGAGAGGCAGGTCGTGTTCAGTTCCTGGATGGGGGGGATCTGAACCTGTTTCCGGATCCTACGTTTCTCGCTAAGAATGAGTTACCCACCAACAGGTGGGGTCCCTGGAGAATCTGCCATCTGAAAGAAGATGCATCTCTATGTCCAGTAGAATGCCTAAAGGTCTATCTTCGTAGAACTTCAGACTTCAAGGGTGGTCAACTATTCAGGGGAGAAACATCAGGCTCAAATTTATCTCTGAATCAACTCAGAGCGAAAATCACATATTTTATTCGCAGAGCGGATCCTGACAGTACACCCGCAGGTCACGATCCGAGGAAAGTTGCCTCATCCCTAAATTTCTTTAATTGTATGGATTTTGAACATCTCCGTTCATACACGGGCTGGAAGTCTTCCAGGGTGTTCTTTCGCCACTATGCGAAGCAAGTAGAGGAACTTAAGAGATCTGTGGTAGCAGTGGGTCGTGTAGTTAACCCTACTGTTTAACTCTGCGAGGAACAGTGGTCTTAATTGGGACGATTAAGTCCAGGGTGAGTGTGTAGGTACATACTGTACTACAAACTAAATGAGGGCACCAAGTGCCTACATAGACTGTTCCTTCTT
>NC_090738.1:76684429-76686929 GCF_036898095.1 Palaemon carinicauda
TATTTCAAGAATTTTCATGCAATTTCTAACCACCTGGAAACATAAAACTTACACAATCCCTCGTGCTAATTCCTCTTGTAGGTCATACAGTGTACCTAAACGAGATACATAAGACTTTGTAAGAAAACTACATGAAATAAAAAGTTAATTCTTAAAAATAATGTAAATTTACATAAACTGAATTGAATGAAAATACATTTAATGACGAAAGTCTTATGTATTTTTCATACATTTATTTAAACCTATTAGAGTGGAACTCGCCTTCCGACCTGGCTATTACATCTCTTATGTACAAAAATGAAATAAACGAATAAAATATTTATTTTAGTGCTGAACCAGCCTCGTAGTATAGGTCCCATAAAAGGAGTATTTTTTGGGGGGCCTGAATCCACCGATTATAATAGAGTTGCAAACATAATGACCACCTTCTTAATCTTTGATTATTATTCTTCATCTTATTAACAAAGAGTAAAGGATTTTAGTCCGAGTAAACTATAATCTTTTCACATAGACTGCAAACTTGCTTATTACTGTGACTAATGCTAGCAGTTCCTTTTCAACTGTCGAGTAGGCTCGTTGATGCTTCTTCAGCTTTGACGACATAAGACTAACAGTGTGAAGAATTACTTCCTTGTCCTTTTGTAATAAGACAGTTCCAATCCCATTATCAGATGCATCTACTTGGATAAGGAATTTCTTGTTGAAATCAGGTGTTTACAGTATGAGAATCAAAGCTAATATGGCCTTGGCCTGTCGAAGGATTCTTGACGCTCTCTGGTCCATACCAATTTTTTCTTGGGGCTAGCCTGAGCTGTCAAGGTAGCGACATCAGCAGAAATGCTTGGCCAAATACCTCGGTAAAATCCTGCCATACCTAAGAATCGTTGTAATACGTTCCATATTTTGGGTGGTGAGGCTTTCCTTATTCGTTTGGCCTTAGCAGGTGCCCTGGGGTATTTGTCCTCTTTGGCTTCAAATGCTAAGTACAGAACTGTTGCCTTTCCAAATCGCTCTTCTCTAGGTTTATCGTCGGTTGTCCTCCTCGCAGCTTTTGAAATACCTTCTTCAGGATTCGGAGATATTTTTTCCCAGGTCAATAAATATATCACAATATCATCAAGATTTACGCCTACTCCTTTAATCGATCCTAAAACAATATCCATAACTCATTGAAAAGCTGCTGGTGCATTCATTAGACCAAATGGCATGACGGTGTATTGATATAACACAAATGGGGTTATAAAAGCTAATAACAATTTTACGTTGTAGTCCTAAATAATTTGATAAAAGCCTTTTTATAAGCCGATCTTAGTTACAATCCTAGCTTGTACTACAATGCTGTTGAGTAGTAGGTCTAGAAGTTTCACTGGGTAGTTATCGGCCACACTGATCAAATACAACTTTTAGTAGTCTGTAAATATCGCGTAAAATCTGTTTTTTTTTTTTTTTTTTTTACGAGCAAACATGGAGAAATGTAAAGGCTAGAACTTTGCTTGACTAATCCGTTTTGTAAAAGATAGTCCAAATCTTTTCTCATGATACCTCGGTGATACAGTGACAATTGATAAGCACGTTGTTTGAACGGTCTTTCCGTTGTTTTAAAGTGTATCTCATGCCTCAGCAAGTTGTTTTGTTTCGGGATGACAGCGAAAATTTCAGGGAAACTTTTTACCAATCGTCTTAATTCTTCTTGCTACTCCTAGTTCAAAGGATTTAATTCTTCTTGTAAGTTCTGGATGATTGCACATTATTCACTTTGCGTACCTCCCTTACCTCATATCCATCATCATATTCCGTGGATGGAATGGTTTGCACCATACACACCTGTGAAGCTTTGGTCTCTTTTTCAGTTAAGTATGGGTTCACTAGTTTAATGTTCACTTTCCTTTGACTTTTCCTTCTTCCTGGGGTCTAGATAAATAAGTCAAGTCATTCATATACTCCAAAATCTGAAATGATCCTTGGAACTTTTTGGTGATTGCGGATCTCATTATCAGTAAGAAAACCACCACCTGTTGTCTTACTGCAAACTCTCTGTCATTACTTTTCACAACAAATCTTTTCTTCATTTTACCATGACTCCTTTTCAGGTTTTCTAAAAAAAAATTCTTACCTCACTGATCCTTTTCTTTAAAATCTTGACATTTTCCTTCCGATTCTTCCTGATGCTTCCCTTTTTTTGTCAACATTTTAATTGGTCCTCGTACTTCTTGTCCAAACACCATTTCATATGGGCTACATTCCATGCTTTCTTGATAAGAATAGCGTACCTCAAATAATATCAACAGTAGTCTGATGTCCCATTCATTTCCTTTTTGTTCAGTACTCTATTGAAATAGTCTTCAGGGTTTGATGAAATCTCTTTACTGCACCTTTGGTCTCCGGATGGTGGGCAGTAGACAATTATTGTTTCACATCTAACAGTTTCATCAAGTCCTGAAAAAAATTTGTCATGCAATTTCTTCCTCGGTCATTCTGAACGATTTCCAGAATACCAAAA
>NC_090738.1:76699429-76704429 GCF_036898095.1 Palaemon carinicauda
AACAACTGTGTTCCAGAAGTAAGAGAACACTTGATAAGAAAATCGTTTTAGCTTTGAGATTTCGAAGAAAGCTGGAAATTCTAGTTGTAAATTGCGAGACTTATTTTCTACGCTACTGGAAAAGCCGTGGATTTTCTACCCTACATGAATTATTCAAAAGGCAATGGCAAGGCAGAGCTCGTAAAAGAGAAGAAGAAGAAAAAGAAGAAGAAGAAGAAGAAGGAGAAAAAGAAGAAGAAGAAGAAGAAAAAGAAGAAGAAGAAGAAGAAGAACACAAGTAGTGGGAAAAATAAATGGGAAACAAGGAGAAGGGAAAGGATATTGGATGTCAAGGTGGGACAAGAGATACACAGTGGTGGAGGTGTGTAGTATATTGCGTCCTCAGATACATACTGGCCACAGTTTCTATCTGCAACAGACACATTTACTTAACACCTGCCCGCCATGGGAGAACATATCTTACCAAAGCAGGTACTCCATCATCTCGCCCCTCCCCCCATCCGAGATTAATACATGGTTATACATGGGGAGGCAATAATAAGAATAATACATGGACATACATGGAATGAATTGGATACATGTGCCAGAATAATTGTACAGATACATAGCTGGCGATAGTATAAAATTCAGTGTATGGATAATTCATGTTCATAAAATAATATGAGAAGCAGATATAATAGAAATATAAACATATGTTTCTGTAATGTACGTGATTATACATAAAAAGGGTATATGACAGTTGCAGGTGTCATATGTAGTCATTCATCCACGTGGGCCTCCTAGTGCGCTGTGATGGCCGTGACTCCCGCACTGCTTGCAGGCTGGACGTAGGGTGGCTGACCTGTGGCTACTTCGGCGTGGGCGGGGCTGGATGTGTGGCAGGTGTGGCCCGGCCTGGCTGGGGTACCGATGATGTGAGTCGCAGGTGCTTCCTGTTACGTAGGGAGAGGCTCACGCTACCGTTCAGTCTGATTAGGTATTGTCGGTATGAGAGAGTTTTCGCTACGGTACCGGTACGGTCCCACAGCTTGGTGGCCTGATTCTCCACTCGCACTTGGCAGCCCAGATTGATGACGGAAAGCGTTCTGGGGGGTCTGTTCTCGGTGAGGGCAGCACCGTTGTCAGCCATCTGACGTTATCTATGCCGGAGGGTTGCCCACCAATGTTTGTCTACCGTGGGGTTCCAGCGGGCCGTAGGTACACCGTCTTAGAGCTGCCTGCCTGCTGCCATCTGGGCGGGTGATTTATTTATTCCGCGGAGAGGGTTGCTGAAGTACTGTAGCTTAGCCAAAGACGACTTGTCCATGTCGAGGCTGCCACTGCCGCCCATGTTGGCCATTATTATCCACTTCCCTATCTCGACTGCGGCCTCGGCCCTGCCGTTGAACTGCGGGAACTGGTCGGATGATAGCTGCACGGACACGCCCCATAACTTGAAAAATTCCCCCATTTCCTGGTTCGTCAGATTGGTGCCCTAGTCCATGGAGATTTACTTCCCCCCCCCCTGGTGAAGTAGCGACATAGCGATGTGAGAGGAGGAGGTGCTGTGGGGGAAGTGGTCCAGCTCCAGCCAACCTGTGAGCCAGTCTGCGTAGGCCATGTACATGTGTCCATCGTGCTGGAACATATCTGCTACTGTCATCTGGAAGGGGCACTCGGGGGGTGGCTTGATGATGAACTCCTCCGCGGCCTGGGATGGTGCGTGTAAGTCACATTCTTCGCACAAGGATCGGTGATACTACAGGTCCCCCTCGAGTCCAGGCCAGTATACCGTCTAGCGCGCTCGTCGTTGCACAGACTCCCGGCCTTGGTGCCCCGCATGTAGGTTGGCAGCCACCTGCTGACGAGGAGGCTCCAGGATAACTTGGCAGACGTTGCCCTGTTCGAATGTGTATGTCACTAAGTCTTGGAAGACAGTCATTCCCACCCTGACACCGTAGAAGGGCTGAAAGCAAGTAACTTCCTGGATCTTCCTGTCAGCCCAGTTCCCGGCTAGGACCCTGGCCATGAGCAGCTGATACACAGGGTCGCTGACAGCGGCATATCTAAATCTTGCCTCGTCCACGACGCAGCTGCCGTGCTCTACTACTCCCAAGACAGCAGCTGCTATGGCGTCAGTGAGGTTTTCGTCGAGGTCCACGTCATGGGTGCTGGGATCGGCTTTCAAGGCGGGGTATCGTAACAGGTAGTCTGCCGCACTGTTACGCTTCCTGGTCAGATACTTGACACTGAATTGGTACTGCAGGCTTCTCTCCTTCAGCCTGAAGAAACGGGGGTTGAAAATTTCCGTAAGAGCCCAATCCCCAAGCAACTTGGATAACTGGTGGCTGTCTGTAACAATGGTGAGGTGGGGGCACCCTAGCAGCAACAGCCACGCCTTCTGGAGGCACCATGCTACCGCAAGGGCCTCCTCCTCCACGGCGGCCTAGCCAGCTTCGGTGGCAGTAAGATGGCGGCTGCTGCATAATGCCAGGTGCCACCCGCCTGTGTAGCAAAATGGCATGGTGGCGGAGCTGCATGCACAATACTGGTGGAGGATTACAAATCTTATGCCCTCTTTGCACCAGTCGGTGATCGCTGATGTGGGGCGGCTCCCATCATAATAGGCCAACCCCTCCTTTGCTAATTAGCAGATCGTGTCCTAGGCGTGATGGAATTTGGTGCGGAGTGCCTCGTCCCAGTACACTAACTACCCCATTGGCTTCTTGAGGAGCTCCCTGAATGGGTTCATGCTGGTGGCTGTTTTGAGGAAGGGTGCCAGCTGGTTGACGAATCCGTACCCGGCCCTTACGTCGGTGAGAGAGGGCTGACGGGGTATCGGGAAGTTCTTGATGGCCGCCAATCGTTTCTCTGTTGGCTTTTAGGCCTCCAAGCCCAAGTTAAAGCCCACAAAGTCCAATTCTCTTTTTGCAAACTGGAATTGCTCTGGCTTCAGGGTGATGCCCCTAGCTTCAGAAGTTTCGAGAAAGTCGTAGGCAGGCCAGAAAGCCCTTTCGAAGCTGTCGTCGTAGAGCAGGGTGTCGTCCACACACATATATTTCCTCTGGATCTTCTTGATGGCGTTGTCGAATCCTCGAGTATACGCATCGCCGGCGGAGCAGTGCCCCATGGGGGTACGACAGTAACAGAATCTCCCCCAGGGGGTTATATGTGGTTAAGTTGCGACTTTTTTCGTCTAGCTCCACCTGGTGATATCCTCAGTAATTATCTGCCCCGGTCTGGAATGTGTGCTTAGGTACCCTGTACACCATGTCGAACTTGGCGGCGATGTGGTGTATCTCCTGCTGGCAGGATGCTTTGAGGCGCTGGTAGTTGACTCTACGGCATGGCTGTCCTAACTTCCCAGCGACGACCATACAGGCTCAGCACTCGGTCGGCTGCCCGGCAGGTACCGGTTCTGTGACGCCAAGGGCGACGTCCTCTTTGAGCTGGATCTTCACTTCCTCTTCCCAGTGTTTGTGCACCGATTCTGGGGTGTAGCATGAGTAAGGCGTGGCTCCTGGGAGCAGGTAGATGTGGTGCAGTTCCCCCCCACCTCTCTGTCAGTGGCTTTTTGGCTGTGTTAAATGTTGTTGTGGTGAAATGCTGCAGGAGCCAGGCTTCCAATGTGGCTGCATGCTCGTCCTGGGGCAGCAGGGGCACCTCGGCATGTCGGGGTGGTACCTGGGCGGTCCGTCTGGCTGTGCCGTCAAACAGGCTCACGTATGCCACCGCGGGGAGGGGTGAGGGAACTCATTGGGTACCAGCGTCAAGTCCCTGCAGGCGTCCAACAACAGGAAGAGGCGCTTTGGCGACTGCACAAAGTACACGTCCTGCTCCGTGGTGCGGCCTTGCAAGGTGACGTGGCACACGGCGGGTCCTAGGCACTTCAGGGGTAGGTTTGCCAAATCCAGCAAGCCGGCACGGGGTGTAAGGGTTGCTTGGCAGACTTGGAGGTGTGACAGCTGGGAGGAGCCTGCCACACATACCTGTGCCCTGGTGTCTGCCACGGCAGCGACACGCGCTCATACTCTTGTGTCGGTGTGGACGACTGTCACCCATCATACTGGGTGGCGGGCAAGGTCGGCGCCCGTATAAAGCACAGCACTAGACACAGCCCTAGACACGTCTGTAGGGGATCCTGACGTTTTTGCATGGGATTTCCTGCAGCATTTGTAGCAATTGCCCTGCTTGTGGCACCTGTTGCATATAGCAGTCTTGGCAGGGCAGGAGGTTCTGCGGGGCGGCTGCTGCCGTACCCACAGGGAGGGGGTTGAGGACCCCTACCTGTGCCAGTGATGGTTGCATTCGGATGATCTGCCTTGGGCATCTCGCTGCCAGCCGCGCAAGCAGTTTGCCTCCAATTGCATTGGCGCGCAGCAGCGTCCAGCATTCGTTGCAGAGGGGTCTTGACGTATAACCTTATGTGGTGGACGACCTCATGCGGCGGTAGTCTGCACAATTCAATCCAACACTCCATAGACCTCCTCCATAACTTGAACGTGGCGGGCTTCAGGTCAATTTCACATTTCTCCAGGGCTGAGACAAAAGGGACACTTGTTGCAGGGGCAGCATGTGTCTTAATCCAGTCGTGGAGGGAGTTGATGGTTTGTTGCTGTGCCGCCATGGCATGTCTGGCTTCATGCAGGGCAGGAAAGAGCCCAAAGGGAAGGACGACTGGTCGTGGTGCCCTTGAGGTGGACTGTGCTGAGCGGTGCTGGAAGGGCATGGTGAGGGTCACGGAGGTCCTTAAGAATCCCTGCGCCATATTGGATGTCAAGGTGGGGACAAGAGATACATGGTGGTGGAGGCATATGATTTATTGCATCCTCAGATACAAACTGGCCATAATTGCTGTCTGCAACCGGCACACTCACTTGGCGCCTGCCCACTATGGGAAAACGTATCTTACCAAAGCAGGTACTCCATCAGAGAAGGAGGAGGAGGAGTATGAAGAAAGGAAAAAATTAATAAATAAAAACACGTAGAAAGAATATTGTGATTAAAGAAAAATCAGAAAC
>NC_090738.1:76713721-76716221 GCF_036898095.1 Palaemon carinicauda
GTATGTTGCTGAATGGCATTATATGCCGTATCAATTATTTCCTCTGCATCCTTGCACATATCCTGTTCATTCTTCTTCTTCTTCTTCTTCTTCCTCTTCATTTTCAACTATTTGCAGATTCAGTCTCGACTTAAATTATATTTTCTATCCAGACTAAGCATTTTGAGCAGAATACCTTTGTGTCTTTATCATTTACTTTTTGTTGTACTTCATCGCAAGTACGGTGTGTTGGTATATGAGATGCATCGCATTTCCTAATCAGCAGATGCGGATTCACGATGCTGTACCACATCTTACATATATTGCACTATTTTGGCATTCTTTTCCCAATGCATGAATCAGCATATTCGCCATATTGGACTCCTTATTGTTCTTTGATGGAACGTGCTGATTGATGTAAACTTTCTTCATAAGTCACTTTATCACCTGGATCTTCTTTGGAATTTCTTCTATAATTTTGATGTTTTTTTTTTTTTTCAGCAGACTTGATCCAGTTTGTTGGATCATATTGTTTCAATATGTTTGAGAGTATTTTTCCGTCACACTGGTTAGAGCTATCAACGACCTCTGTGATCAGAAAGTCTAGTTCTTGTTGTGCCAACTCATGGTAATGACTCTTGCTGATTGCAGCAATATCCCGCCATTCCTTGCCTGTATTAGAGAGCGCCTTATTGTTCAGTTTTTAGTAATTTACAAGATAATTAACGTATGCCGACGTTTTATCCCACTTTTCTGACCTCAAACTAATCACCGAATATTCATGAAAACTTGTAACTATATTACATTAGATACCCTTTTGTTATAAGCGTTAAATCAGCTTATTTCCTGGACACACCAGCATACAGTAACATTCGTGCACTGAGAGAGAGAGAGAGAGAGAGAGAGAGAGAGAGAGAGAGAGAGAGAGAGAGAGAGAGAGAGAGAGAGAGATGAAATTGGCGATCGTTTAATTTATTAAATACAACCAATGCAATATGTCTGGATGAGAGAGAGAGAGAGAGAGAGAGAGAGAGAGAGAGAGAGAGAGAGAGAGAGAGAGAGAGAGAGAGAGAGAGAGAGATCCCAATATAATAAATTCCACTTGTGAAAAGGCAAGGTTTAGTAAACCACTTCATTGCCCATGATACAATGAAAGGAGAATTCCCAGTTGCCAGATCCCGTAAGTCATAATTCACTCGGAAGTGTTATCTCCCCTAAAATTGCCAGGAAATATTGCCATTTATATGCTAATATCTGGCTCCATAATTACACTATATGCTTCCAGCTAAAAGGGTTTTACCAGAGTTGCTATCCTGTCGCAGAGTGGTTTGATACTCATAAAATTAAATCTGAAATAAGTTTACTGTATACCATATTCTTCGTTTTTTATAACATTCGTGCGCGTATCAAATATCGTTTTTTTTTGTGGGGATGAGGGGATCTAGAAGTTTGTAAGAACTATTTAATTCTATAACATTAGTTATCATTGTTTTTAAATTAACATACATTTATTAATAATATCTTTTATATATAAGAGATTGTTGGCTATGTTTGATATTCTTCAATGGTTTTACCTAGCTTTGTTTTCTACCAATACATATTCATTAGACGCATTAGACTATCTACGATTATCAACTAATATACTCTAGTAAATGTCTTCGCTTAAAGGCAAGGTTTGGTCTGAGATAAAATCTAACGTTTTCATTAATTAGGTGTTTTAACGCTATCGAAAACTGAGATGTTTTTATCTATGCCCTTATTCTATGATATTTCTTATCGTTGCTTTTTTTTTTTTTTTTTTTTTTCTTTCTTTCTTTTTTCAGAATGATCTGGGAAATAACACTGACTCTTCCTCTGAACCTAACTATTAAAAAAGTATTTCTAATTTAAATCTGTCTCTAAAAAGAGCTTTAAGAGATTGTAGTTTTGCTCCCACCACTTTTCTCTTCCACTCTTTTCACCAGTTAATATTTTAGCATTGAATCTCGAATTACTCTAAATAACTGCAGGGATATGTTTTTATTGATTTTTTTGAAGTGTTTTCATCTATACAATAAAGGCAACGCCTGTCGTAGGATGTATTATGTCATTGTTCATCTATTTATCTATTCATTTATATATTTATGAATATAAATTTTTATGAAATCTATCTCAGTATGGAAGGTAATTCTATCAACAATCAAACAAAAATATCAAAATTCATATGTCAATCGCAAAGCCAGATTTTGAAAACGATATTCAAGATAATACCATTAGCCAATATGCAAACCAGCATTGCAAAGTGAAAAACTGATTCTTAATTGACGATTCTTAAACTTTGACGTTTTGAATAAGAAAGTTGTATGGATGAAAAAACCATAGTTTAAAATATCATCTTCTTATCTCTTAGGGTTGTGGTGGCTGAGGTGGTAACATCCCTGACTAGTGAACGCTAGGCTGGGGTTCAAGTCCTCCTCAGTCTAGTTAGTTTCTGTGGTCACTGCAATCTCACCATCCTTGAGAGCTAATGATAGGGGTTTAA
>NC_090738.1:76723721-76728721 GCF_036898095.1 Palaemon carinicauda
ACATCCATCTCGTGACTATAAATATAAGAGTAAATATATTTCAAGAATTTTCATGCAATTTCTAACCACCTGGAAACATAAAACTTACACAATCCCTCGTGCTAATTCCTCTTGTAGGTCATACAGTGTACCTAAACGAGATATATAAGACTTTGTAAGAAAACTACATGAAATAAAAAGTTAATTCTTAAAAATAATGTAAATTTACATAAACTGAATTGAATGAAAATACATTTAATGACGAAAGTCTTATGTATTTTTCATACATTTATTTAAACCTATTAGAGTGGAACTCGCCTTCCGACCTGGCTATTACATCTTTTATGTACAAAAATGAAATAAACGAATAAAATATTTATTTTAATGCTGGACCAGTCTCGTAATATAGGTCCCATAAAAGGAGTATTTTTTGGTGGGCCTGAATCCACCGATTATAATAGAGTTGCAAACATAATGACCACCTTCTTAATCTTTGATTATTATTCTTCATCTTATTAACAAGGAGTAAAGGATTTTAGTCCGGGTAAACTATAATCTTTTCACATAAACTACAAACTTGCTTATTACTGTGACTAATGCTAGCAGTTCCTTTTCAACTGTCGATTACGCTCGTTAATGCTTCTTCAGCTTTGACGACATAAGACCAACAGGGTGAAGAATTACTTCCTTGTTCTTTTGTAATAAGACAGTTCCAATCCCATTATCAGACGTATCTACTTGGATAAGGAATTTCTTTTTGAAATCAGGTGCTTACAGTATGAGAATCGAAGCTAATATGGCCTTGCCCTGTCGAAGGATTCCTGACGCTCTCTGGTCCATACCAATTTTTTCTTGGGGCTAGTCTGAGCTGTCAAGGTAGCGACATCAGCAGAAATGCTTGGCCAAGTACCTCGGTAAAATCGTGCCATACCTAAGAATTGTTGTAATACGTTCCATATTTTGGGTGGTGAGGCTTTCCTTATTCGTTTGGCCTTAGCAGGTGCCCTTAGGGATTTGTCCTCTTCGGCTTCCAATCCTAAGTACAGAACTGTTACCTTTCCAAATCGCTCTTCTCTAGGTTTATCGTCGGCTATCCTCCCCGCAGCTTTTGAAATAACTTCTTCAAGATTCGGAGATATTCTTTCCAGGTCAATAAATATATCACAATATCATCGAGATATACGCCTACTCCTTTAATCGATCCTAAAACAATATCCATAACTCATTGAAAAGCTGCGGGTGCATTCATTAGACCAAATGGCATGACGGTGTATTGATATAACACAAATGGGGTTATAAGAGCTAATAACAATTTTGCGTTGTCGTCATAAAGAAATTGATAAAAGCCTTTTTACAAGCCGATCTTAGTTACAATCCTAGCTTGCACAATGCTTTTGAGTAGTAGGTCAAGAAGTTTCAATGGGTAGTTATCGGCCACACTGATCAAATGCAACTTTTAGTAGTCTGTAAATATCGATTAATTTTTTTTTTTTTTTTTTTTTTTTTTTTTTTTTTTTTTTTTTTGTTACAAGCAAACATGGAGAAATGTAAGGGCTAGAACTTTGCTTGACTAATTCTCATGATACCTCGGTGATACAGTGACAATTGATACGCACATTGTTTGGACGGTCTTTCCGTGGTTTTAAGGTGTATCTCATGCCTCATCAAGTTGTTTTGTTTCGGGACGACAGCGAAAATTTCACGGAAACTTTTTACCAATCGGCATAATTCTTCTTGCTACTCCTAGTTCAAAGGATTTAATTCTTCTTGTAAGTTCTTGATAATTTGCACATTATTCACTTTGCGTACCTCCATTACCTCATATCCATCATCATATTCCGTGGATGGAATGGTTTGCACCATACACACCTGTGAAGCTTTGGTCTCTTTTTCAGTTAAGTATGGGTTCAGTAGTTTAATGTTCACTTTCCTTTGACTTTTCCTTCTTCCTGGGGTCAAGATAAATAAGTCAGGTCATTCATATACTCCAAAATCTGAAATGATCCTTGGAACTTTTTGGTGATTGGGGATCTCATTATCAGTAAGAAAACCAGCACCTGTTGTCTTACTGCAAACTCTGTCCTTACTTTTCATATCAAACCTTTTTTTCAATTTACCTTGACTCCTTTTCCAGTTTTCTAAAAAAAAAAAAGTTCTTACCTCGCTGATCCTTTTCTTTAAAATCTTGACATTTTCCACCCGCTTCCTCCTGATCCTTCTTTTTTTCTGTCAACATTTTATTTGGTCCTCGTACTTCTTGTCCAAACACCATTTAATATGGGCTACATTCCATGCTTTCTTGATAAGAATAGTGTACCTCAAATAACAGTAGTCTGATGTCCCATTCATTTCCTTTTTTTTCAGTACTCTGTTAAAATAGTCTTCAGGGTTTGATGAAATCTCTTCACTTCACCTTTGGTCTCCGGATGGTGGACAGTAGACAGTTATTGTTTCACATCCAACAGTTTCATCAAGTCCTGAAACAAATTTGTCATGCAATTTCTTCCTCGGTCATTCTGAACGATTTTCGGAATACTAAACTTAGTAAAAAAGTCTAATAACTTTTGAGCAATTACCTTGGCACTAATGTTCTTGACAGGTATGGCTTCTGGGTATCTCGTCACTGGACTCATGAAGGTTAACATATATTTGTGACCTTATTCCTGAGTAACATTCCCACAATGTCAATCATTACCTTGCTGAAGTGTTCTCCTTGCACAATAATCAGGCGTAAGGGAGCTTTCTTGATGTACCCATTAGGCTTTCCCGCCATTTGACTAACGCACCATGCACTGTAAAACTAGGTAATATTATCATGTTTGCCATGGAAGATAATGTGTTTCATATTCTTCTCGGTCGTATTCCTTATTCCCATATGTTCTATCTCGTCCACTACAGTGATCACCTGTATTCTGACCGTATATCTCCTATTCGACATTCCCAGGAATACTGGCGGGTCTATGCTTCCTCATAAGCAACCCATCCTTAAGATAATAACAGGAGTTATATTGTCAACCTCCGTCTTATCCACCACAAGGTACAATAATGGTGTTAATGTCGCATCCTCCTGTCGTAATCCAATCAGTCTTTCCCCACTCACTTGCCCTATTTTTAATTATCTATTTCTCTCAAATCTATTGCTTCCTTGTCTTCTCGTTCATTTGTCTGTCGTTCCTCTCTTTTCGGGGTCTCTCTGGGGCTCCCCTCTTGCGTACCATCAGGGGAATCCTCTTCTTCTGGTAACATATCCTTAAAGTTCATCACTACTTATGTTTCACTGTCTTCTTCAACAGCCACTTTCTTCCTCATACTCTTACTCGTCACTCGACCGGGAAACAGATATGGGAAACAGATACGGGAAACAGAGTAATTCTAGAGCTCAGTCATTGGACTCTATTTCATTGTTTTTTTTCGTTACAGGGCTCCACCAACCTAATTACCCAGCATGACTTTTTCTTCTTCGACAACCAATGAATCCTTTATCGCAAAAACAAAATGACCTTTCACTAACATACATGACAGCTCCAAACGGCTAATAGGGGTAACCTCCTCACCTCCTATTTCCTTCAAAATGACCGAATCTCCTGCGAGGGACCATTCCACCAACGGGTGTATAACTCGTGTCACTACACTATGGTTACAACATGTGTTGCACACTATTTTGACCAGGATTTGCTCGCTCCCATCTAGATCGGCTTACATATATTCATAAGTATACGGTTTAAAGTCATCCACGCTATTTCGGATTATCTTGTTTACCGTGTAAACATTATTTTCCTCATCAACCTTTCTTGTTTTTTTCCTTGTCATTGCATTCTGTGATGTTGAATTATCCTTAACCACTTAGGCGACTGCTTTCGGTTTGTTCCAACAACATTGCTTACTGATATGACCTCTCTTACCACACTTATAAAAGGCAATATTAACCTCCTGCATGTCTTTCAAAACACCGTAAGGAGGAGGATTCGACGATTGTTGCTGCGGCATTATAGCATTCTGTTTAAGTACAGTATTAGTCGTACTTCCGCTGTAACTATTGAATATCTTAACATAGTTATTATTGAGCTGGTTTCTATGGCTCAGGGGATGCTTCACGCTTGGTCGAAATTTGTGTTTCTAAAAAATGCATTATTTAAATAAATTTAGATTTCTTTTCTTATTTCTAAATTTATAAATCTGAATTTCTAGTTATATATATATATATATATATATATATATATATATATATATATATATATATATATATATATATATATATATATATATATATATACATATATATATATATATATATATATATATATATATATATATATATATATATATATATATATATACATATATACATATATATATATATATATATATATATATATATATATATATATATATATATATATACACACACATTTAAATATACATATATATATATATATATATATATATATATATATATATATATATATATATATATATATATATATATATATATATATATATATATATATATATATATGTGTGTGTGTGTGTGTGTGTATGTGTTATATATATATATATATATATATATATATATATATATATATATATATATATATATATATGTATATAAATATATATATATATATATATATATATATATATATATATATATATATATATATATATATATATGTGTGTATATATGTATATATATATATATATATATATATATATATATATATATATATATATATATATATATATATATACGTATATATATATATATATATATATATATATATATATATATATATATATATATTTATATATATACATATATATATATATATATATATATATATATATATATATATATATATATATATATATATATATATATATATATATATATATATATGTATGTATATGCTCGAGAAGAGGAAAATAAATTATGATCTTTTAAGGTATAACTATTTCTTTACATTTTCCGTTTTAAAATAATGTGCATATATGTAATCGTCATTTGATATTTCTTGCCTTGT
>NC_090738.1:76736221-76741221 GCF_036898095.1 Palaemon carinicauda
ACTTTAAATATCGTAATAGAATTATATGATCATATTCATGGTAAAGAAATTCCATATTTCTTGACCAAATCTGAAGCTTAATTAATGGCATTTAGCTGCATATATAATTTTGTATACATTTTCTTTGTTTAATGAATATAATCTTTTAAAGTTTGAATCAAAATTATAAGACAAATATTATTTAATTAGTAATTTGTTGATTTACCTGGGTAATTTCCAGTTAAGAATATTCTAAAAGAAAAAAAAATACTGTAACTATATAGGAGTAAAACATATGGATTACTTTGATAGAGTATAATATCCGTGTACAATAAGTCAAGTTCTTTGGCAACGCTAGAAAGATTGTTACATTTACAAAAGAGACCCCAAGACCCCAAGAATATATATCTGATAATTTATAAAGTATTCCATATGAAAAAGTATAAAATTCTCACTTTTTTATGAGTAAAATTAATACCATATAATTCTCACTCTGTATTCGCATAAAACAAAGAATACTTGTATATAATACCACAAAATTACTACTAACATAAAAAGGTAAAATTAACATCACCCATCCTACTACAAAAGGAAAGGAGAAAATAATTTGCAAATAATACTTCCCAACCCAATTGTGCAGCAAACGGTACCATAAGAACATGTGACCTTTAAAGACACATTTATTCCTCGTCCTTATAAGCTCATTTGGATGCGAGAGAGAGTATCCCCAGAGTAAGAAACTTGGTTACGGAGTGGCACACGCTCACCAGCCTCAGATCACTGTGGCACAAAGGATTTTCACCTCTTATAAAGTCATTGACCACGTTAAGGCAGTGAGGACGGGTTGGATGTATCGGGGAATTTCCCCAACATTTGCGTTTGTTGCTATTGAAGGAGAACCTCCTGAGGGCGTAGCATTGGCTAGATTGAAGAAGGAAAATTGGGATCTACATGAGATTGTTTTTTTTTACTTCTTGGTATGTTTGTTTGTTTTGTCTGTGATCAGGGATGATTTTAGTCCTGAAGGTGTTGTAGCTCTGCTTGAAGGTTACGAGGGGAAATTGTTGGTTTAATTTCTGGTTATCTTTGTTTGTTTTGTTTGTGATGTTAGAGGGTCTTAGTTTCAAAGAATTTAAGCACGTGTATAAACGGTATGCGTACGACAAAAAAAAAAAAAAAATAAATAAAAAAAATAAAAAAATAAATAAAAAAATTCCAAAGATATGAAATGTAGAAAACAAACTATATGACTTTATAAAAATGAAATCATAACGAATTAAAAGTATTTTTTTTACAATAATTAGTCAAATAAAGAGGATTTGATCTCTACTAAGACATGCATATAGAAAAGAATTATAAAATAATAAACTACTTATTCACCTAAACCATAACAAAATTTCAAACCTAAAACAACTGTGTTCCAGAAATAAGAGAACACTTGATAAGAAATCGTTTTAGCTTTGAGATTTCGAAGAAAGCTGGAAATTCTAGTTGTAAATTGCGAGACTTATTTTCTATGCTACTGGAAAAACCGTGGATTTTCTACCCTACATGAATTATTCAAAAGGCAATGGCAAGGCAGAGCTCGTAAGAGAGAAGAAGAAGAAGAAGAAGAAGAAGAAGAAGAAGAAGAAGAAGAGGACAAGTAGTGGGAAAAATAAATGGTAAACAAGGAGAAGGGAAAGGATATTGGATATCAAGGTGGGACAAGAGTTACACAGTTGTGGAGGCGTGTAGTTTATTGCATCCTCAGATACATACTGCGCACAGTTGCTGTCTGCAACACGCACATTCACTTGGCACCTGCCCTCCATGGGAGAACATATCTTACCAAAGCAGGTACTCTATCATCCACCCCCCCCCCTGAGATTAATTCATGGTTATACATGGGGAGGCAATAATAAGAATAATACATGGATATACATGGAATAAATTAGATACATGTGCCAGAATAATGGTACAGATACATAGCTGGCGATAGTATAAAATTCAGTGTATGAATAATTCATGTTCCTAATATAATATGAGAAGTAGATATAATAAATATATAAACAGATGTTTCTGTATTGTACGTGATTATACATAAAAACGGCATATGACAGTTGCAGGTGTCATATGTAGTCATTCAACCATGTGGACCTCCTAGCCCACCGTGATGGCCGTGATTCCCGCACTGCTGGCGGGCTGGACGTAGGGTGGCTGACCTGTGGATGCTTCGGCGTGGGCGGGGCTGGATGTGTGGCAGGTGTGGCGCGGCCTGTCTGGGCTACTGATGATGTGAGTCGCAGGTGTTTCCTGTTACAGAGGGAGAGGCTCCCACTGCCATTTAGTCTGACTAGGTATTGTCAGTATGAGAGAGTTTCCGCCGCGGTACTAGTACGATCCAGGAGCTTGGTGGCCTGATTCTGCACTCGCACTTGGCAGCCCAGATTGATGACGGAAAGCGTTCTGGAGGGTCTGTTCTCGGTGAGGGCATCACCGTTGTCAGCCATGTGACGTTATGTATGCCGGAGGGTTGCCCACCAATATTTGTCTACCATCTTGGAGCTGCCTGCCTACTGCCATCTGGGCGGGTGACTTATTTATTCCACGGAGAGGGTTGTTGAGGTACTGTAGCATTGCCAAAGACGACTTGTCCGTGTCGAGACTGCCCATGTTGGCTATTATTATCCGCTTCCCGATCTCGACTGTGTCCTCTGCCCTGCCGTTGAACTGCGGGTACTGGGTGGATGATAGCCGCACGGACACGCCCCATAACTTGAAAAATTCCCCTAATACCTAGTTTGCCAGATTGGTGCCCTAGTTCTTGGAGATTTCCTCCCCCCCCCCTGGCGAAGTAGCGACATAGCGATGTGAGAGGAGGAGGTGCCGTGGGGGAAGTAGTCCAGCTCCAGCCAACCTGTGAGCCAGTCTGCGTAGGCCATGTACATGTGTCCGTCGTGCTGGAACATATCCGCTACCGTCATCTGGAAGGGGCACTCGTGGGGTGGCTTGATGATGAATTCCTCCACAGCCTGGGATGGTGCGTGTAAGTCCCATTCTTCGCACAAGGATCGGTGATACTACAGGTCCCTCTTGAGTTCAGGCCAGTATACCGTCTAGCACGCTCGTCGTTGCACACACTCCCGGCCTTGGTGCCCTGCATGTAGGTTGGCAGCCATCTGCTGACGAAGATGCTCCGGGATAACTAGGCAGACGTTGCCCTGTTCGAATGTGTATGTCACTAAGTCTTGGACGACAGTCATTCCCTCCCTTACACTGTAGAAGGGTTGAAAGCATGCAACTTTCTGGATCTTCCTGTCATCCCAGTTCCTGGCCAAGACCCTGGCCATGAGCAGCTGATACACAGGGTCGCTGACAGCGGCATATCTAAATCTGTCCTCGTCCTCGACGCAGCTGCCGTGCTCTACTACTCCCAAAACAGCAGCTGCTATGGCGTCTGTGAGGTCTTCGTTGACGTCCACGTCATGGGTGCTTGGATCGGCTTTCAAGGCGTGGTATCATAACAGGAAGTTTGTCGCACTGTTACGCTTCCTGTTCAGATACTCGAAACTGAATTGGTACTGTAGGCTTCTCTCCTTCAGCCTGAAGAGTTGGGGGTTGGAGATTTCCATAAGGGCCCAATCCCTAAGCAACTTGGATAACGGGCGGTTGTCTGTCATGATGGTGAGGTGGGAGCACCCCAGCAGCAACAGCTTCGCCGTTTGGGGGCACCATGCTACCGCAAGGGCCTCCCCCTCCACGGCAGCATAGCCAGCTTCGGTGGCAGTGAGATGGCGGCGGCTGCATAGTGCCAGGTGCCACCCGCCTGTGCAGCAGAATGGCATGGTGGCGGAGCCGCATGCGCAATACTGATGGAAGATTACAAATCTTATGCCCTCTTTGCACCAGTCGGTGATCGCTGATGTGGGGCGGCTCCCATCAAAATAGGCCAACCCCTCCTTTGCTAATTGGCAGATCGTGTCCTAGGCATTATGGAATTTGGTGCGGAGTGCCTTGTCCTAGTACACTAACTTCCCCATTGGCTTCTTGAGGAGCTCCCTTATGTCGGTGATAGAGGGCTGACGGGGTATCGGGAAGTTCTTGATGGCCGCCAAACGTTCTTCTTTTGGCTTTTAGGCCTCCAAGCCCAAGTTAAAGCCCACAAAGTCACTTCTCTTCTTGCAAACTGGAATTGCTCTGGCTTCAGGGTGTCGCTTCTAGCTGCAGAAGTTTCGATAAAGTCGTAGGAAGGCCGGGAAGCACTTTCGATGCTGTCGTCATAGAGCAGGGTGTCATCCACACACTTATATTTCCTCTGGATCTCCTTGATGGCGTCATCGAATCGTCGAGTATACGCATTGCCGGCGGAGCAGTGCCCCATGAGGGTACGACGGTAACAAAATCTCCCCCGGGGGGTTATATGTGGTTAAGTTGCGACTTTCTTCGTTTACCTCCACCTGGTAATATTCTCAGTACTTATCTGTCCCGGTCTTGAATGTGTGCTTAGGTACCCTGTACAGTGTACACCATGTCGAACTGTGCGGGGGTGTGTTGTATCTCCTGCTGGCCTGATGCTTTGAGGCGCTGGTAGTTGACTGTACGGCATGACTGTCCTAACTTCCTGGCAACGACCACCATACAGGCGCACCACTCGGTCGGCTGCCTGGCAGGTATCGGTTCTGTGATGCCAAGGGGGACGTCCTCTTTGAGCTAGATCTTCACTTCCTCTTCCCAGTGTTTGGGCACCGATACTGGTGTGTGGCATGAGTAAGGCGTGGCTCCTAGGAGCAGGTAGATGTGGTGCAGTTCCCCCCCCCCACCTCTCTGTTAGCGGCTTTCTGGCTGTGTTAAATGTCGTCGTGGTTAAATGTTGCAGGAGCCAGGCTTCCAATGTGGCTTCATGCTCGTCCTGGGGCAGTAGGGGCACCTCGGCGGGTCGGGGTGGTACCTGGGCGGTCCGTCTGGCCGTGCCGTCAAACAGGCTCACGTATGCCACCGCGGGGGAGGGATGAGGGAACTCATTGGGTACCAGCGTCAAG
>NC_090738.1:76758721-76763721 GCF_036898095.1 Palaemon carinicauda
TCTGAGTCCGTGTTGTTTGGCTTGGGGCAGAGTCTCCCTCGCTGACCTAACACTTACAAAGGGAGCTGAGCTCCCTTAGGTCACTATCGAAGGTTTCTGTAGTTATGATTCCTTCTTATGTGATCGACCAGACTAAGTCCTGTTGCTGTTCTCGGGGAGGATAAATCTTCCCTTGGGAGTAGCAACGCCTTCCTTGCTTTGGTGCTCTGGAAGCTGGCAGGTATTATACTACTGCGCTGGCCCTTTCCCTTAGATCTCCCTTAGGCTAAGACAAAGTTCTTGGCTGCGGGTGATCTGTCACTAAAGCAAGGTTGGCAGGACCCTCTTGTCCCTTCCCCCTCTATCTCCGTAATGGCCTAGCCATTACTGTACTGTACCTTGCCGGCCGGCAGAGCTGGCCGGCAGGGGTATTACTGTACCATATGTCATTCTACTTCTGGACCTAGTATAGGTTGGGATATGGATTGACTAAGCCCATTGCCGGCCGGCAGAGATGCTGGACGGCAAGGGTCTTATGTTATGTATTTTTTCGAGTGCTGCCCGGACCTCTCTTGGTCCCTCATCCATGCCTGCCGGCAGAGCCGGACGGCATTGGTCAAGGAAGCCTGAATTAAGTTTCTCCCCTTCCTTATATGCACTCTTTCGGTTGCCGGGCTTGGGGGGTTGTGTACACTCTTATCCCGGCATCCATTCTATTTTCTTCTAGTGCTGTACCTGTCCCGGCTGCCGGCCTATGAGGCCGGCTGCCGGCCTATGAGGCCGGCAGCCGGGCAGGTGTAGTCTTCTGGTTCTTTTGCTGCCGGCTGGCATCGGTCTTGTACCTTTGCCGGCCGGCTTATGTCAGTCCTTGTCTGCCGGTCACCAAGAGTGTGGCCGGCAGCTGGGTACTACCTTGTGTAGTTGCTGGCCGGCAATCATTGCCGGCCAACACTGGCTGTTGCTGGCCGGCAGCTGCTGCCGCCGGCACAGGCATTTGAACCAGAGGGCTGCCGCACTATAGCTGTTAAGTAGTATACTTTAAAGCTAATTGTGGTGTGTGCCGGCTGGCAAAGGCAGGCCGGCACACATCCTCCTATACTGTACTAGTATTCTTCTGTATAGCATATACAGTAAGAAGAAAACTATAGTAAAAGTTTAGGTACAGCACTGTATCTTCTAACACTATTGTGTTTTCTTACACAGCCCTTTGCTGTTGCCCTCAGACAGGAAGCAGAGTTCTTCCCCGTCTATTATCCAGGATTTTTAAAATCATTGCCTAGGTGTGAGCTCCACCTGTTTCCTCTGGAAACCTTGCATTGGTTACTCTAGTAGAGATAAATCATTTTGATTTTATTATCTGGAAGGCTGCAACAATGGGTTGTGAGGGAAACACAAGTGTGTGTCTTTCAATTATGAATTGTTATGCTATACTATGCATATCCAGTGATACATAGTTCACTTGATACTCATGGAAATTTCTTCTCTTTACAGGAGGACCCTCCGAAGCGCGGAAATGTTTTCTGCAATGTCCGCAGCAAGAACCTCTGCGGACATGAGTGTTGTAGGAGACACGCAGCATGCGCTGTCTCCAAGGATGATCTCCAGTATTGGGACCCTCAGGTATGTACTGTATGCACTAACCTGATTACTGAGGCTTTTGATTCCCCTAGAACGGCGGAATCAAGGGATATAGCTAGGGAAAAGCTTCGTGCTTGGGTAAGGGGCTTCAAGAAGAACACCTCTGGCCCTTATCTTCCAAGTGAGAAGATGAGGGCGTATCTTTTTCCCCAGGCATCAGCTGAGGCAGTGATTCTCCAGCCTCAAGAGGAGATCCTTCAAGATCAAGTCCAGGTGGACGAGGAAGTCGCAGATGCGATGCAAGACATCCAGTTGTGTGACAGGATGTCTGACCTGGACGAACGTTTGGAAGAAGACCTCCTGGCAGAAGGTCAGGATCAAGTTCAAACCCCGGATGTCGTAGAGGATGAGGTCGACGAGGTGTCGGCTACTCCGGTTCAGATACCGGAGCCTATCCCCTCAACATCGGCTGGCCTCCCAGTAGAACTGGGACAGGCCCTCTCTTCGATTGTTGGAATGATCCAACAAATGCAGAAGGAGAATCAGGAGAAGGCGGCTGCAATGGAACTGCGTATGCAGTCCCTGGCAGAATCACATGGGCCTCGGAAAAGGCTCAATGTGAAAGACCTTCCCATATGCTCAGATGCTAACCCATGGAGGTATGCTGAGCACATGCCGATGACGACTGGAAAGATCGTCATTTCGGATAAGCTGGGTTCAGTTCCCCTAGAGGAGGTAGAATTCTGGCCCAGCAAGGCATCATATCCGGACTGCTATGTCCGGCTGAGAAAAGAACCAGCTTCAAGGGAGGAGACAGAGCCGAAGGAGGTCATTGTTATGGACCACGCTAAGGCTCAAGCCCTACTTTCATCCTCGATGAAAGAGAGGGGCTTCTCGAATTCGAAGGTAGCTGCATTGAGCAAGAAGCTCCCTTCGTTTGTGTCCTCTCCTGATAGAGCCTTCCCCTTTTTACAGAAAGGGTTTGCGGCTGTCCTAAAGGCAGTCGAGGCCGGCAAGCCTTGCCCCTCCCTGGAGGAGTGTAAACCCTTGTTGCTGGCTCTACCTATGGACCACAAAGACTGGAAGGATGTCCATCTGACATTCTCAGTGGGAAAGTTGGAGGCTGATATTGCCGGACGGTAATTCGGCGAGGACCTCCCCAAGCTGTCCGAATCTCTTTTACGAAGAGAGTTCGAGACAAAAGAAAGACTGGCTGCCTCAATGTCTCATCAGACTACTCTCGAGACGATGGCAAGTGACCCCAAGGTCCATGAAATGTTCATGGTAGTGGCTAAGTCTCACTTAGCCACAGTGACGAAGGACCTTTATAGCTTCGTCAAGGCAAGGAGAGCTTGCAGGGAGTTCGTGTTCACCGGGGCTTCGGTGAGACACGAGCCAAGGAAGTTAATCTCCTCCAACATTTGGGGAAAAGACCTTTTCCCTACCGATGTGGTCAAAGAGGTTGTTGATAAGGCCGCCGTGGAGAATAGAAATCTTCTCCAGAAGTGGGGCCTGGCTATCAAAAGAAAATCTTCCCCGGATGAGGGTCCTCAACCAAAGAGGAAGAATATGAAGACTAGGCTACAATCTCGGCCAGCCAAGCCTTATAGACAGCAACAGCAACTGCAATTGCCTTTGCCTCCAGTGCCCCAGATGGTGGCACAAACCCCGACTGCCTTTCAGTGGGTACCCCAGTCTGTGCCAGGTCAGTCAACCACATTCGCCCCAACGTTCGAAGGACAGTCCTCTTCCTTTCGTGCAAAACCTAGAGGAGCAGCCAGAGGCTCGTCTAGGCGCCCCTCAAGGGGAAGGGGATTCAGAGGTGGTCGTGGTCAGGGAGGCAAGACCTCAGGACGGCAGTCCAAGTGAAATGATACCGGTAGGAGGGAGACTGATGAAATTTTGGGATCGCTGGACCTTCGATCCCTGGGCCCAAAGCCTACTCAAGAATGGACTGGGTTGGAGCTGGTACAGCACTCCACCCCCATGCCTTCGGTTTTTCCAACACTCCACCCCCATTTTGGAGGAGTATGTTCAAGAACTGTTGGAGAAAAATGTGATCCGAAAGGTGAAGTCCATCAAATTCCAAGGGAGGCTGTTTTGTGTTCCCAAGAAAGACTCGGAAAAGCTCAGAGTCATTCTGGACTTGTCACCACTCAACAAGTTCATAGTGAATTGCAAATTCAAGATGCTAACACTGCAACACATAAGGACCTTACAGCCCAAGAGGGCATACTCAGTCTCTATAGACTTGTCAGACGCCTATTGGCACATTCCAATCAGCCGTCGACTCTCCCCCTACCTAGGGTTCAGGCTACAACGGAAACTGTACGCCTTCAGAGCCATGCCATTCGGGCTAAACATAGCCCCAAGGATTTTCACGAAGCTTGCGAGCGCAGCTCTCAAACAATTACGCCTAAAGGGAATTCAGGTAGTAGCCTACCTGGACGACTGGCTGGTGTGGGCAGCATCCGAGACCGAATGCTTGCAAGCTTCCAGTCAAGTGATCCAGTTCCTAGAGTACCTAGGCTTCAAGATCAACAAGAAAAAGTCTCGACTTTCTCCATCCCAAAAGTTCCAGTGGCTGGGAATCCACTGGGACCTTTTGTCACACAGTTTCTCCATCCCAATGAAGAAAAGGAAGGAGATAGCGGGTTCTGTCAAGAGACTTCTAGATTCCGAAAGGATATCAAGACGCGAACAGGAGAGGGTACTAGGCTCTCTCCAGTTTGCTTCAGTGACAGACCCAGTGCTAAGAGCACAGCTAAAGGATGCAACCTGAGTTTGGAGAAGGTATGCATCAAACGCGCGAAGAGACCTGAGAAGACCAGTGCCGCCTCGGCTACGTACTCTTCTCAGACCTTGGTCCCAAGCCAGACATCTAAAGAAGTCTGTTCTTCTTCAGCCACCTCCCCCGTCGTTGACGATTCACTCAGACGCCTCAAAGGAGGGATGGGGAGGTCACTCTCATCGGAAAAAAGTCCAGGGGACTTGGTCCAAGCTATTCAGGACCTTTCATATAAACTTTCTAGAAGCTATGGCAGTGCTCCTTACCTTAAAGAAAGTCTCCCCGCGTCACTCGATCCACATAAGATTGGTGACAGACAGCGAGGTGGTTGTGAGATGCTTGAATCGACAAGGGTCGAGGTCACCACCTCTCAACCAAGTGATGTTAGCCATTTTCCGATTGGCGGAAAAGAAGAAGTGGTACCTGTCGGCAGTTCACCTTCAAGGAGTCCGCAATGTGACAGCGGACGCTCTATCCAGGTTCACACCGATAGAGTCGGAATGGTCCTTAGACGCAGGATCATTTTCCTTCATTCTGAATCAAGTCCCAGAACTGCAAATAGACCTCTTTGCGACGAAAGACAACAAGAAGTTGCCCCTGTACGTGTCCCCGTACGAGGACCCCTTAGCGGAAGCAGTGGACGCAATGTCCCTCG
>NC_090738.1:76768721-76773721 GCF_036898095.1 Palaemon carinicauda
GAAATACACTTAATAAAGCCAATATGACTCGGCTTAATGTTATAGAGAGAGCAGCTCTCATTGCCGATAGGCTAAACGAGTATCAAGATATTTTAGATAAATCCACTTGGGTTACTAGAGATGACATCTCCGTGAAAGATTTCTTACTATTAATGTATTTAACTTGCATGACATTTATGTTGCCAAAAGCTTTAGTGCGGTATTTGGTAAAAAGTTAACGCCAGCAAGTACAGAATTGGACGTATATAAACATATAAAGAAATACATGCCTAAGTGTACTGATCTTGATCCCTTGTTTACACAAGTTTTTGCAAAAATGAAACAAAGCCACAACAAGTAAATGTAGTTAATAATAGCCAAGTTGAAGGAATGACGTATTATAATTGCAAACGTCGAGGTCACTTAATTGCAGACTAAAGAACGAGATTCTGTTCGTTACATAATAGTTCAACTCTTTCATATAGTCAGGGCTACTCATGTAAGACACAACAGAATCTTAGAAATACACAGTCAATTCCACAGTCAATTCCACGGTCAGTTCCATATGGAAAAAAAAGGAAAAATCCTCAGTTTAATAAGAAGAAACAGCCAAATGTCAATGCAGTTCAGAATCAGAAACAAACAAACAATTCCTCAAATAACTCTGATCATGGGCCGTCTAGCCAGAACTCGCAAGGTCATACTAATTTTCAGAATGTGCAGAGCAAAGCAAATACTACATAATTGACTCCAGTGGGGAAGAGAGTGATGTTGTGTCTTTCAAATCAACATCAGTAGTGTTAAATAAGACATTTAATGTTTTATCAGATCTTTGTGAGGCAATAGATTTTCTTATGAAACACACGACCGAATCAAATAAATCAGTGCATGCTCCCGTGGATTTGCAACAAATTCACACAATAATAAGCTAAAATGAGTTACGACCAATATTATATGCTGTAAATTTAGAACACAGATCCTTTACATTATTTTTTTACTCTGGTAATCCACGTAATATCATGGATTTGAGGACACATCATTTGTTGTTTTCGAACTTCCCTATAGAGAAGTCCGGAGTAAGGCTCATGGGTATAGGAAATAATGAATTAAATGTAATAGGCATACCTCATGTTCAGTACAAGGTCGGTAAGCGCACGTTTGTCGATAGCTTTGTTGTTGTACAAAACATTGATATGTATCCAGCTGTAATTATAGGATACCTGTCTATGGGTAATCGAAACATTATCTTAGCCCCTGCCAAGCACGGCGTGTATATCAAAGGAAAGTTCTATAAGTCTTCTAATACCTTAAAATCAGTTTTGGATAAAAAGGAGACGACAAATAAAACTGTAACATACGTCGAAGAACCAATAACTTGTCTCATTAATAAAGAAATAATATACGCGACCCAACAGAATTTTCGTTCACCTGTAATATCATCTTGCACGCAATCTATCGAGCTGAACGTACCTTCGAATTTAATAGTGCAAGTAAAGAAAACGTTACCGGGATCTGAAATATTAATCCTTTCCGACTCTTTAAAAACTAACGGATTGTCCATCACACAAGCTATTTATATAGTGCGCTCACAACAACAATGTAATATTGAAATCTGTAATCATTTAAATACCATTTTAGTAATTGACAAAAATCAACATATCTTGGATGTAGAAGGTTATAAACATCGTATTGTTACTGTCGCTGAAATCAATCACGCTCAATCTTTTGCGGATTAATCCTTTTTGTAATCTATTAAAAATAAAATCAATAAGGACATTCAAGAAGAACAAATTCAGCAGAAATTTTTGGGACTTTTAACTTAATATCATGATGTTTTTCCCACTACAGATGGATCTTTAGGAAAAACAGATGTTATCGAACATCGAATAGGGTTAAAGGACAAGCAGAAAATAATCTTTGTACCCTCCTACAGACTTCCTATAAAATTCCAGAATGAGATAAATGATGAAGTAGGTAAAATGCTAGAAGGAGTCATTAGGAAATCGAACAGCCCTTTTAATTTTCCATTAATAGTTGTACCGAAAAAAGATCGAACATGGTGTATCTGCGTAGATTTCCGTCGCCTAAATGAGGAAACGATCCCTGATCGATTCCCAGTGCCATGTACTGACGATATTTTATCTTTGTTAGGGCAGAACAAATATTTTACCAGTTTGGACTTACTTGAAGGCTTTCACCAGATATTATTAGAAGAAAATAGCATACCATACACTGCCTTCAGCACAGCCAGGGGACATTATGAATTTTTATGTATGCCTTTTGGTTTACGTTGTGCTCCCATAACATTTACTAGAATGATTAACATAGTGTTTGGAGACTTACTAGGGGATATATTGCATGCCTATATCGACGATCTTGTAATCTTTTCCAATACCTTAGAAGAACATCTACGTAAACTAGAACTAGTACTACAGAGACTAAAATAACATAAATTAAGGGTAAAGATTAGTAAGTGTGAATTTTTCAAAACAGAATTGGTCTATTTGGGTTCACGGTGTCTACCCAAAGGTCTTAAAGTAGTCCACGATAAGGTATCAGCTATCCGTAACTTTCTGATACCTACTAATGTCAAGGGAATACAGCAATTTCTGGGGTGTAGTGGATATTACAGCCGTTTTATACGCAATTATTCAATAATAGCCGCTCCCCTAACTGATCTTACGAAGAAGGGCGTAGATTTCATATGGTCTGAGCAGCATCAACAGGCGTTTCATACCTTAAAAGATGAACTGTGCAGTTCTCCTATCTTAAAATTTCCTGACTTCGGTAACATATTCTTCATTGCAACAGACGCCTCAGACCTAGGAGTACGAGGGGTATTGCTTCAGCAATATGAAAAACAATTTTTCCCGATAGCTTTTTATTCACGAAAACAGAAAACTTCCGAAAGTAAGTATGCAGTAATAGACAAGGAAGGACTAGCTATTGTTACTTCACTAGTACATTTTAAGTTCATAATATACAGTTATCCGATCAAGGTTCTTACTGATCATAAACCCTTAACCGACTTCTTTAAAGGCTTTAGTCATAGCCCCAAACGAACTCGGTGGCATTTGATCATCCAAGATTTTAGCGTGAGAATCGGGTATTTACCAGGGAAAGCAAATATCATTGCTGATGCAATGTCTTACAACCCCGTGTCATCTTGTACGGAGCCATTAGCTCAATTAATAGATATATCAACATCCATGCCTATTGTTAAAACTATATCAAGGTTCTTACTGATCATAAACCCTTAACCGACTTCTTTAAAGGCTTTAGTCATAGCCCCAAACGAACTCGGTGGCATTTGATCATCCAAGATTTTAGCGTGAGAATCGGGTATTTACCAGGGAAAGCAAATATCATTGCTGATGCAATGTCATACAACCCCGTGTCATCTTGTACGGAGCCATTAGCTCAATTAATAGATATATCAACATCCATGCCTATTGTTAAAACTATATCTGAACAGGAAGATCTAGGCTTGAGCGCTGAATTATTACAGACTGAGCAAAGAAAAGATCAGATATTAGAATAAATCATAAAACCTTTGGAAAGAAATCGTAAGGAAAAGGAATATATAAAGTATACACAGCAGAATTATATAATCAAAGACAATATTCTGTGTAGATCCATGACAAGGAAAACCCACAATACACAACAGGTGACTAATGACCAAGGTAGTGGTACCAATCTCACTTATATCCACTGTCCTAAATTGGTTGCATGCAAATCCATTGCATGGACACCCGGGGTTCTCCATAATGTCACAGAGCGCCAAATCATTGTTTTTTTGGCATACGATGCTTAAAGATATAAAAAAAAATATAGCTAATTGTTGTACTTGTCAGGAAATCAAAGGGCACACGAAAACACCTGTCAGCCTAAGGGCTTATCCCGCGCCCAATCAGCCATTTGAAAGGATACATTTAGATTTATTAACAGGATTTTACGAGTCAGACAGAGGATATAAGCACCCCTTAGTAATTGTAGATTCTTTGACTCGATATACAGAACTGATAGAGCTTAAAACTAAAACTGCAATAGAATGCGCCAAGAAGTTTTACGAGTGTTACATTTGTAAACATGGAATTCCACACATGATAATCTCAGACTCGGGTGGAGAATTTAATAATCATTTCCTTACCTCATTGTGTGAATTCCTTAACATAAAGAAAATCAATACCATGATCTATCACCCAGAGTTGAATGGGCTAGTGGAAAGAGCGAATAGGAAGGTTTTAAACATATTAAGATTAACACTAGGGGGATCAGACCCAAACTGGGATACTGCAATACCGGTGGTACAAAGTACTCTGAATCATTCATATCATATATCAATTAAAATGTCGCCGCAAAAGGGCTTTGTATGGTACCCCAGTTAGAACGCCTTTCCATGTATTAACGCCTACAACTAATTGATCAAATCCTTTAAAAGAATGTATAAATGCAAACAAAAATCGTTTTGATATCCTTCGAAAGAATTTAGAAGAATCACAAATCATAATGAAAAGGAATCATGATAAAATAGTGAAGCCAACTAAAACATATACCGTGGGTAATAATGTATACATACAGGTAAAAGTACGTAAAGGACTCAATTGTAAACTAACACCTAAGTTTGAAGGCCCATTTAGCATTTTGGAAACATTAACGGCCAATAGATTTAGAGTTCAAAACGTACCCCAACCCACTGATGAGAGAATTGTATCATTGGCTCACATAAGAAATTAAAATAAGAGAGAAGGAAGTGAGGGAATTTTTTTTTATCTATGAAACTTATATGTTAAAAATTTTTTCTTCTTAATACAGGAGTAAATACATATATTTTCTCATTACAGGTTTCCAAGATGAAGCTTTTATTGTTAGGAGTGATATTGTTTGCTCAGACATTTTTATAGTGTGGGAAGAGCTCTAAAACTAAAAGTATAGATTTTAAATATGGCACTATAGTAGGGAGAACAGAAGACGTTTTTATTACATCAAGTAACATAGTTATAGAAGTACGCACGCAAGCA
>NC_090738.1:76801577-76819372 GCF_036898095.1 Palaemon carinicauda
ACATGCCTTCTCCATCTTAAGGCTAAATATTACACAGTATTTTAACCGTTTACTTTCAGCAGTGATCAAGTTGTTGAATGGTCTTCGTAATCGGGTAATTGAATCGGTAACTCTTCCTAAGTTCAAAGTATCAGCTATTTCTTTTATGTTGAACAGGCACAAATAAGTCTTTCTTCATAATTTATATATGAATTATTTATGTTCATGTCGTTAATGTTTTAATATTTTATTCTAAATGTTAATAATTTCTAATATTGTTTTTTATATCCTTATTTCCTTTCTTCCTAGGGCTATTTTACGGCGTAGGAGCTCTTTTGGTGTTAGCTTCTTGAAAATCCAACTATGGTTGTAGCTTAGCAAATAATAATAATAATAATAATAATAATAATAATAATAATAATAATAATAATAATAATAATAATAATAATAATAATGATTGCTCGCCACCTCTTCCTCGAGGACTGGGACTGAATCCCATAAAAAAAGGCCGTCTCTTTTTCACACGGTTATCAAAGCTTTATTACAGTGTACCGAGGATGCACATGTTACAAGGTAAGTGTGCATCCTAGGTCCTCTATCTTCATGAGATCATAAAACAAAGTGTATTGAATGACCATCCTCAGATTAATCGTAGCGATACCGGTGGTGAATGAGGGAGGTAACTTGAAGAGTTTCAGTTCTTTAGTTAGATTAGAAATCTTATTAGATTATTCTTGGATACACAGTCATGTTCATGAGGAGTAAATAAAGTTTTGGAGTGATTTTGAGTGCATTATTAGCTTAGTCCCTTTAAATACAATTAAATTTAAAACTAGTGGTAGTAACTATGGTCTTCTCTTCTTGAGTGTAGCACTGCTGCCATTTTAACACAATAAAGTTCACAAAATGTTAGTTATAGTATTTCTGGTCCTTTCCTCACGGTTGCTGAATAGATTTGGTCTCCATATTCAGAAGTATAGGTCTGTCTTCAGGTAGGAAGGGAGGCGTGCATCTTTTGTCTCAGTTTCATCAGGATGAAGTTGTTAAGCCAACCCGTGGACGCGTTCATTAGCCACAGCGAAGAAAAGGGCATGCAGTCTCAAATAAAGGGACATAATTGGATAGAGATGCCAAGATCGGGTGGTCTTAAGATTCTAAAAGCTATGGGTTTGGAAATTTAGGTTTAGGAAATGCATCTGTGGAGGGAATTGTAATCAGACCTCAAAGGCTGGAGTGATTCTTATCAATCTGTTATAAACGACGGTCACGTATGAATTTAGAGGATATGAAATTTGTCAAAGCAATTGGTCCATGAAAGGAGTCGATATCTAGTTTAAGTATCAGTGGTTGGCCTCGTACACAAGTGTCGAACCTCTTTTGGTTGAAGGACAAATGGAAATTCACGAAAATTAACTGCGTCAAAGGATTTGGCTTTCAAAAAAGGTAGATATTTAATTAAAGCATTAAGAGGTGATCTTGAGAAGCTGAGTGACTAATACATATGTTTTTTCAAGTAAGTTTAATGGTATATGATGGAGACGAAATTTGGTTATAACTGTATTTTAACCGAATGTCTGGCATTTTATTTTTTCCATGAGACAGCTGGCTGCGGGATTCTCCTTTAGGATTTTAAGATTTAAATGCCATAAAATAAAATTATAATTGAATAAATAAATATATAGATAAATATATATATATATATATATATATATATATATATATATATATATATATATATATATATATATATATATATATACATACATATACATACATATATATATATATATATATATATATATATATATATATATATATATATATATATATATATATATATATATATTACAGTTAATCTGGATATTAACATTACGAATACGAATGTTGATTTCAAAGTGTTTTGCGGTTGAAGAGAAAAGGGTTGAAAATTATTCCTTTTAATACAAAACATGGATATATAAGGCTAAGGATTATATACAAGCATTTAATTCAAAAGCGAATAATATACTGACTAGAAATATAATTTTTTAGGTAGAACACTTTTTCAAATGTTGATTAATTCAATAATTATCATGCAGGCTCTTATCTCTAGGTTTTTTTTCTTTTTTTTTCTTGAAATCGTTTAGGATTTCGGACATATATAATATGTGCATGCGAGTATGTGTATGTACTGTACATACCTGTGTGTACTATTAATGTTTAATGATTTCATTATTGAATTGTTTTGTAAAGTCCCTTGTCCAATCAATGTTTATGTGTTTCTGATTTTACTAAATCACTCGTGAATGAGGTATGGGAAGTTGTGCTGCATAAAAGAGTAAATTGGTACCTAAGCTGTAAATCTCTAGTACCATGAACAATTCTATAATAGTATGACGTTCAGTCAGCTCTTTATTGGTATAATGATTCAGTGGATTTTTTTCTGATATTCAAAGTAATGTAGATTTAATATTTTCGTTGAATTCCCTTAGAACTAAAGCAAACATATTACAGTAGAGCTGATTCACCTTATTTCCTCAGTCTGATAAAAGTTTTAGTACTGTAAAACTAAGAAAAAAGCAGATATTAAAACTTTCAATTAGAATAAAGGACAAAGAAATTTAAAAAACTCTGTCTAAACACATTTTTATTTATTCTAACACGCTTTCTGCATCAAATTATACAAAAAAAAAAAAATACTTTATTAGAATTAACATGTATTCTTTCTTCGGTTTTTTTGCATTAGTGGAGAGCATCCCGTAACACAATTCGCCTTAGGTTCTGGATGGAATGCAGAGAGGATATGTACTAGAAAATAGATCCCTTTGATCTTGTTCTCACGAAAACCAAAGTACTGTATGCGGGAATTAAACCATTTTAGCCATTCGCAAAAAGGGAGAATATCTCGCTCGCTTGTGTTGGGGGTATCATACTTAGGCTAGCTTCTTTTCATATAAATTTGTTTTCTTTTAGCTTGGTTAAAATATTTTGGATTAATATATATATATATATATATATATATATATATATATATATATATATATATATATATTTGTACACATATATATATATATATATATACATATATATATATATATATATTCAAATAAGCCATATATATTTTTGATATATTAATGTCTGGATTCTCTTAACAACCTCGGGATCACAGACCCAGGCGAAATCTCACAAAGACAAGAGCTTGGCTCCGGCCGGGAATCGAAACCTGGTCGGCAAGCTTATATAGACAGTGACTAATCCACTTGGCCACGAACAAAGATAAAAGTCAATGACAATTCTATTGTACTTATACCTGTCGAATTCAGGTATTTTGTACTTAGAATTGAAATCAACCCATCTTCACCATCGTAGCTAATTGGTAGTTTGTTACTTGGCATTCAATTAATGATAAATTTTTGCACATTTTTACGTGTTTTTCATATTCAAATAAGCCATATATATTTTTGATATATTAATGTCTGGATTCTCTTAACAACCTCGGGATCACAGACCCAGGCGAAATCTCACAAAGACAAGAGCTTGGCTCCGGCCGGGAATCGAACCCTGGTCGGCAAGCTTATATAGACAGTGACTAACCCACTTGGCCACGAACAAAGATAAAAGTCAATGACAATTCTATTGTACTTATACCTGTCGAATTCAGGTATTTTGTACTTAGAATTGAAATCAACCCATCTTCACCATCGTAGCTAATTGGTAGTTTGTTACTTGGCATTCAATTAATGATAAATTTCTGCACATTTTTACGTGTTTTTCATATTCAAATAAGCCATATATATTTTTGATATATTAATGTCTGGATTCTCTTAAAGACCTCGGGATCACAGACCCAGGCGAAATCTCACAAAGACAAGAGCTTGGCTCCGGCCGGGAATCGAACCCTGGTCGGCAAGCTTATATAGACAGTGACTAACCCACTTGGCCACGAACAAAGATAAAAGTCAATGACAATTCTATTGTACTTATACCTGTCGAATTCAGGTATTTTGTACTTAGAATTGAAATCAACCCATCTTCACCATCGTAGGTAATTGGTAGTTTGTTACTTGGCATTCAATTAATGATAAATTTTTGCACATTTTTACGTGTTTTTCATATTCAAATAAGCCATATATATTTTTCATATATTAATGTCTGGATTCTCTTAACAACCTCGGGATCACAGACCCAGGCGAAATCTCACAAAGACAAGAGCTTGGCTCCGGCCGGGAATCGAACCCTGGTCGGCAAGCTTATATAGACAGTGACTAACCCACTTGGCCACGAACAAAGATAAAAGTCAATGACAATTCTATTGTACTTATACCTGTCGAATTCAGGTATTTTGTACTTAGAATTGAAATCAACCCATCTTCACCATCGTAGCTAATTGGTAGTTTGTTACTTGGCATTCAATTAATGATAAATTTTTGCACATTTTTACGTGTTTTTCATATTCAAATAAGCCATATATATTTTTTATATATTAATGTCTGGATTCTCTTAACAACCTCGGGATCACAGACCCAGGCGAAATCTCACAAAGATAAGAGCTTGGCTCCGGCCGGGAATCGAACCCTGGTCGGCAAGCTTATATAGACAGTGACTAACCCACTTGGCCACGAACAAAGATAAAAGTCAATGACAATTCTATTGTACTTATACCTGTCGAATTCAGGTATTTTGTACTTAGAATTGAAATCAACCCATCTTCACCATCGTAGCTAATTGGTAGTTTGTTACTTGGCATTCAATTAATGATAAATTTTTGCACATTTTTACGTGTTTTTCATATTCAAATAAGCCATATATATTTTTGATATATTAATGTCTGGATTCTCTTAACAACCTCGGGATCACAGACCCAGGCGAAATCTCACAAAGACAAGAGCTTGGCTCCGGCCGGGAATCGAACCCTGGTCGGCAAGCTTATATAGACAGTGACTAACCCACTTGGCCACGAACAAAGATAAAAGTCAATGACAATTCTATTGTACTTATACCTGTCGAATTCAGGTATTTTGTACTTAGAATTGAAATCAACCCATCTTCACCATCGTAGCTAATTGGTAGTTTGTTACTTGGCATTCAATTAATGATAAATTTTTGCACATTTTTACGTGTTTTTCATATTCAAATAAGCCATATATATTTTTGATATATCAATGTCTGGATTCTCTTAACAACCTCGGGATCACAGACCTAGGCGAAATCTCACAAAGACAAGAGCTTGGCTCCGGCCGGGAATCGAACCCTGGTCGGCAAGCTTATATAGACAGTGACTAACCCACTTGGCCACGAACAAAGATAAAAGTCAATGACAATTCTATTGTACTTATACCTGTCGAATTCAGGTATTTTGTACTTAGAATTGAAATCAACCCATCTTCACCATCGTAGCTAATTGGTAGTTTGTTACTTGGCATTCAATTAATGATAAATTTTTGCACATTTTTACGTGTTTTTCATATTCAAATAAGCCATATATATTTTTGATATATTAATGTCTGGATTCTCTTAACAACCTCGGGATCACAGACCCAGGCGAAATCTCACAAAGACAAGAGCTTGGCTCCGGCCGGGAATCGAACCCTGGTCGGCAAGCTTATATAGACAGTGACTAACCCACTTGGCCACGAACAAAGATAAAAGTCAATGACAATTCTATTGTACTTATACCTGTCGAATTCAGGTATTTTGTACTTAGAATTGAAATCAACCCATCTTCACCATCGTAGCTAATTGGTAGTTTGTTACTTGGCATTCAATTAATGATAAATTTTTGCACATTTTTACGTGTTTTTCATATTCAAATAAGCCATATATATTTTTGATATATTAATGTCTGGATTCTCTTAACAACCTCGGGATCACAGACCCAGGCGAAATCTCACAAAGACAAGAGCTTGGCTCCGGCCGGGAATCGAACCCTGGTCGGCAAGCTTATATAGACAGTGACTAACCCACTTGGCCACGAACAAAGATAAAAGTCAATGACAATTCTATTGTACTTATACCTGTCGAATTCAGGTATTTTGTACTTAGAATTGAAATCAACCCATCTTCACCATCGTAGCTAATTGGTAGTTTGTTACTTGGCATTCAATTAATGATAAATTTTTGCACATTTTTACGTGTTTTTCATATTCAAATAAGCCATATATATTTTTGATATATTAATGTCTGGATTCTCTTAACAACCTCGGGATCACAGACCCAGGCGAAATCTCACAAAGACAAGAGCTTGGCTCCGGCCGGGAATCGAACCCTGGTCGGCAAGCTTATATAGACAGTGACTAACCCACTTGGCCACGAACAAAGATAAAAGTCAATGAAAATTCTATTGTACTTATACCTGTCGAATTCAGGTAATTTGTACTTAGAATTGAAATCAACCCATCTTCACCATCGTAGCTAATTGGTAGTTTGTTACTTGGCATTCAATTAATGATAAATTTTTGCACATTTTTACGTGTTTTTCATATTCAAATAAGCCATATATATTTTTGATATATTAATGTCTGGATTCTCTTAACAACCTCGGGATCACAGACCCAGGCGAAATCTCACAAAGACAAGAGCTTGGCTCCGGCCGGGAATCGAACCCTGGTCGGCAAGCTTATATAGACAGTGACTAACCCACTTGGCCACGAACAAAGATAAAAGTCAATGACAATTCTATTGTACTTATACCTGTCGAATTCAGGTATTTTGTACTTAGAATTGAAATCAACCCATCTTCACCATCGTAGCTAATTGGTAGTTTGTTACTTGGCATTCAATTAATGATAAATTTTTGCACAATTTTACGTGTTTTTCATATTCAAATAAGCCATATATATATTTGATATATTAATGTCTGGATTCTCTTAACAACCTCGGGATCACAGACCCAGGCGAAATCTCACAAAGACAAGAGCTTGGCTCCGGCCGGGAATCGAACCCTGGTCGGCAAGCTTATATAGACAGTGACTAACCCACTTGGCCACGAACAAAGATAAAAGTCAAAGACAATTCTATTGTACTTATACCTGTCGAATTCAGGTATTTTGTACTTAGAATTGAAATCAACCCATCTTCACCATCGTAGCTAATTGGTAGTTTGTTACTTGGCATTCAATTAATGATAAATTTTTGCACATTTTTACGTGTTTTTCATATTCAAATAAGCCATATATATTTTTGATATATTAATGTCTGGATTCTCTTAACAACCTCGGGATCACAGACCCAGGCGAAATCTCACAAAGACAAGAGCTTGGCTCCGGCCGGGAATCGAACCCTGGTCGGCAAGCTTATATAGACAGTGACTAACCCACTTGGCCATGAACAAAGATAAAAGTCAATGACAATTCTATTGTACTTATACCTGTCGAATTCAGGTATTTTGTACTTAGAATTGAAATCAACCCATCTTCACCATCGTAGCTAATTGGTAGTTTGTTACTTGGCATTCAATTAATGATAAATTTTTGCACATTTTTACGTGTTTTTCATATTCAAATAAGCCATATATATTTGTGAGATTTCGCCTGGGTCTGTGATCCCGAGGTTGTTAAGAGAATCCAGACATTAATATATCAAAAATATATATGGCTTATTTGAATATGAAAAACACGTAAAAATGTGCAAAAATTTATCATTAATTGAATGCCAAGTAACAAACTACCAATTAGCTACGATGGTGAAGATGGGTTGATTTCAATTCTAAGTACAAAATACCTGAATTCGACAGGTATAAGTACAATAGAATTGTCATTGACTTTTATCTTTGTTCGTGGCCAAGTGGGTTAGTCACTGTCTATATAAGCTTGCCGACCAGGGTTCGATTCCCGGCCGGAGCCAAGCTCTTGTCTTTGTGAGATTTCGCCTGGGTCTGTGATCCCGAGGTTGTTAAGAGAATCCAGACATTAATATATCAAAAATATATATGGCTTCTTTGAATATGAAAAACACGTAAAAATGTGCAAAAATTTATCATTAATTGAATGCCAAGTAACAAACTACCAATTAGCTACGATGGTGAAGATGGGTTGATTTCAATTCTAAGTACAAAATACCTGAATTCGACAGGTATAAGTACAATAGAATTGTCATTGACTTTTATCTTTGTTCGTGGCCAAGTGGGTTAGTCACTGTCTATATAAGCTTGCCGACCAGGGTTCGATTCCCGGCCGGAGCCAAGCTCTTGTCTTTGTGAGATTTCGCCTGGGTCTGTGATCCCGAGGTTGTTAAGAGAATCCAGACATTAATATATCAAAAATTATATGGCTTATTTGAATATGAAAAACACGTAAAAATGTGCAAAAATTTATCATTAATTGAATGCCAAGTAACAAACTACCAATTAGATACGATGGTGAAGATGGGTTGATTTCAATTCTAAGTACAAAATACCTGAATTCGACAGGTATAAGTACAATAGAATTGTCATTGACTTTTATCTTTGTTCGTGGCCAAGTGGGTTAGTCACTGTCTATATAAGCTTGCCGACCAGGGTTCGATTCCCGGCCGGAGCCAAGCTCTTGTCTTTGTGAGATTTCGCCTGGGTCTGTGATCCCGAGGTTGTTAAGAGAATCCAGACATTAATATATCAAAAATATATATGGCTTATTTGAATATGAAAAACACGTAAAAATGTGCAAAAATTTATCATTAATTGAATGCCAAGTAACAAACTACCAATTACCTACGATGGTGAAGATGGGTTGATTTCAATTCTAAGTACAAAATACCTGAATTCGACAGGTATAAGTACAATAGAATTGTCATTGACTTTTATCTTTGTTCGTGGCCAAGTGGGTTAGTCACTGTCTATATAAGCTTGCCGACCAGGGTTCGATTCCCGGCCGGAGCCAAGCTCTTGTCTTTGTGAGATTTCGCCTGGGTCTGTGATCCCGAGGTTGTTAAGAGAATCCAGACATTAATATATCAAAAATATATATGGCTTATTTGAATATGAAAAACACGTAAAAATGTGCAAAAATTTATCATTAATTGAATGCCAAGTAACAAACTACCAATTAGCTACGATGGTGAAGATGGGTTGATTTCAATTCTAAGTACAAAATACCTGAATTCGACAGGTATAAGTACAATAGAATTGTCATTGACTTTTATCTTTGTTCGTGGCCAAGTGGGTTAGTCACTGTCTATATAAGCTTGCCGACCAGGGTTCGATTCCCGGCCGGAGCCAAGCTCTTGTCTTTGTGAGATTTCGCCTGGGTCTGTGATCCCGAGGTTGTTAAGAGAATCCAGACATTAATATATCAAAAATATATATGGCTTATTTGAATATGAAAAACACGTAAAAATGTGCAAAAATTTATCATTAATTGAATGCCAAGTAACAAACTACCAATTAGCTATGATGGTGAAGATGGGTTGATTTCAATTCTAAGTACAAAATACCTGAATTCGACAGGTATAAGTACAATAGAATTGTCATTGACTTTTATCTTTGTTCGTGGCCAAGTGGGTTAGTCACTGTCTATATAAGCTTGCCGACCAGGGTTCGATTCCCGGCCGGAGCCAAGCTCTTGTCTTTGTGAGATTTCGCCTGGGTCTATGATCCCGAGGTTGTTAAGAGAATCCAGACATTAATATATCAAAAATATATATGGCTTATTTGAATATGAAAAACACGTAAAAATGTGCAAAAATTTATCATTAATTGAATGCCAAGTAACAAACTACCAATTAGCTACGATGGTGAAGATGGGTTGATTTCAATTCTAAGTACAAAATACCTGAATTCGACAGGTATAAGTACAATAGAATTGTCATTGACTTTTATCTTTGTTCGTGGCCAAGTGGGTTAGTCACTGTCTATATAAGCTTGCCGACCAGGGTTCGATTCCCGGCCGGAGCCAAGCTCTTGTCTTTGTGAGATTTCGCCTGGGTCTGTGATCCCGAGGTTGTTAAGAGAATCCAGACATTAATATATCAAAAATATATATGGCTTATTTGAATATGAAAAACACGTAAAAATGTGCAAAAATTTATCATTAATTGAATGCCAAGTAACAAACTACCAATTAGCTACGATGGTGAAGATGGGTTGATTTCAATTCTAAGTACAAAACACCTGAATTCGACAGGTATAAGTACAATAGAATTGTCATTGACTTTTATCTTTGTTCGTGGCCAAGTGGGTTAGTCACTGTCTATATAAGCTTGCCGACCAGGGTTCGATTCCCGGCCGGAGCCAAGCTCTTGTCTTTGTGAGATTTCGCCTAGGTCTGTGATCCCGAGGTTGTTAAGAGAATCCAGACATTAATATATCAAAAATATATATGGCTTATTTGAATATGAAAAACACGTAAAAATGTGCAAAAATTTATCATTAATTGAATGCCAAGTAACAAACTACCAATTAGCTACGATGGTGAAGATGGGTTGATTTCAATTCTAAGTACAAAATACCTGAATTCGACAGGTATAAGTACAATAGAATTGTCATTGACTTTTATCTTTGTTCGTGGCCAAGTGGGTTAGTCACTGTCTATATAAGCTTGCCGACCAGGGTTCGATTCCCGGCCGGAGCCAAGCTCTTGTCTTTGTGAGATTTCGCCTGGGTCTGTGATCCCGAGGTTGTTAAGAGAATCCAGACATTAATATATCAAAAATATATATGGCTTATTTGAATATGAAAAACACGTAAAAATGTGCAAAAATTTATCATTAATTGAATGCCAAGTAACAAACTACCAATTAGCTACGATGGTGAAGATGGGTTGATTTCAATTCTAAGTACAAAATACCTGAATTCGACAGGTATAAGTACAATAGAATTGTCATTGACTTTTATCTTTGTTCGTGGCCAAGTGGGTTAGTCACTGTCTATATAAGCTTGCCGACCAGGGTTCGATTCCCGGCCGGAGCCAAGCTCTTGTCTTTGTGAGATTTCGCCTGGGTCTGTGATCCCGAGGTTGTTAAGAGAATCCAGACATTAATATATAAAAAATATATATGTCTTATTTGAATATGAAAAACACGTAAAAATGTGCAAAAATTTATCATTAATTGAATGCCAAGTAACAAACTACCAATTAGCTACGATGGTGAAGATGGGTTGATTTCAATTCTAAGTACAAAATACCTGAATTCGACAGGTATAAGTACAATAGAATTGTCATTGACTTTTATCTTTGTTCGTGGCCAAGTGGGTTAGTCACTGTCTATATAAGCTTGCCGACCAGGGTTCGATTCCCGGCCGGAGCCAAGCTCTTGTCTTTGTGAGATTTCGCCTGGGTCTGTGATCCCGAGGTTGTTAAGAGAATCCAGACATTAATATATCTAAAATATATATGGCTTATTTGAATATGAAAAACACGTAAAAATGTGCAAAAATTTATCATTAATTGAATGCCAAGTAACAAACTACCAATTAGCTACGATGGTGAAGATGGGTTGATTTCAATTCTAAGTACAAAATACCTGAATTCGACAGGTATAAGTACAATAGAATTGTCATTGACTTTTATCTTTGTTCGTGGCCAAGTGGGATAGTCACTGTCTATATAAGCTTGCCGACCAGGGTTCGATTCCCGGCCGGAGCCAAGCTCTTGTCTTTGTGAGATTTCGCCTGGGTCTGTGATCCCGAGGTTGTTAAGAGAATCCAGACATTAATATATCAAAAATATATATGGCTTATTTGAATATAAAAAACACGTAAAAATGTGCAAAAATTTATCATTAATTGAATGCCAAGTAACAAACTACCAATTAGCTACGATGGTGAAGATGGGTTGATTTCAATTCTAAGTACAAAATACCTGAATTCGACAGGTATAAGTACAATAGAATTGTCATTGACTTTTATCTTTGTTCGTGGCCAAGTGGGTTAGTCACTGTCTATATAAGCTTGCCGACCAGGGTTCGATTCCCGGCCGGAGCCAAGCTCTTGTCTTTGTGAGATTTCGCCTGGGTCTGTGATCCCGAGGTTGTTAAGAGAATCCAGACATTAATATATCTAAAATATATATGGCTTATTTGAATATGAAAAACACGTAAAAATGTGCAAAAATTTATCATTAATTGAATGCCAAGTAACAAACTACCAATTAGCTACGATAGTGAAGATGGGTTGATTTCAATTCTAAGTACAAAATACCTGAATTCGACAGGTATAAGTACAATAGAATTGTCATTGACTTTTATCTTTGTTCGTGGCCAAGTGGGTTAGTCACTGTCTATATAAGCTTGCCGACCAGGGTTCGATTCCCGGCCGGAGCCAAGCTCTTGTCTTTGTGAGATTTCGCCTGGGTCTGTGATCCCGAGGTTGTTAAGAGAATCCAGACATTAATATATCAAAAATATATATGGCTTATTTGAATATGAAAAACACGTAAAAATGTGCAAAAATTTATCATTAATTGAATGCCAAGTAACAAACTACCAATTAGATACGATGGTGAAGATGGGTTGATTTCAATTCTAAGTACAAAATACCTGAATTCGACAGGTATAAGTACAATAGAATTGTCATTGACTTTTATCTTTGTTCGTGGCCAAGTGGGTTAGTCACTGTCTATATAAGCTTGCCGACCAGGGTTCGATTCCCGGCCGGAGCCAAGCTCTTGTCTTTGTGAGATTTCGCCTGGGTCTGTGATCCCGAGGTTGTTAAGAGAATCCAGACATTAATATATCAAAAATATATATGGCTTATTTGAATATGAAAAACACGTAAAAATGTGCAAAAATTTATCATTAATTGAATGCCAAGTAACAAACTACCAATTAGCTACGATGGTGAAGATGGGTTGATTTCAATTCTAAGTACAAAATACCTGAATTCGACAGGTATAAGTACAATAGAATTGTCATTGACTTTTATCTTTGTTCGTGGCCAAGTGGGTTAGTCACTGTCTATATAAGCTTGCCGACCAGGGTTCGATTCCCGGCAGGAGCCAAGCTCTTGTCTTTGTGAGATTTCGCCTGGGTCTGTGATCCCGAGGTTGTTAAGAGAATCCAGACATTAATATATCAAAAATATATATGGCTTATTTGAATATGAAAAACACGTAAAAATGTGCAAAAATTTATCATTAATTGAATGCCAAGTAACAAACTACCAATTAGCTACGATGGTGAAGATGGGTTGATTTCAATTCTAAGTACAAAATACCTGAATTCGACAGGTATAAGTACAATAGAATTGTCATTGACTTTTATCTTTGTTCGTGGCCAAGTGGGTTAGTCACTGTCTATATAAGCTTGCCGACCAGGGTTCGATTCCCGGCCGGAGCCAAGCTCTTGTCTTTGTGAGATTTCGCCTGGGTCTGTGATCCCGAGGTTGTTAAGAGAATCCAGACATTAATATATCAAAAATATATATGGCTTATTTGAATATGAAAAACACGTAAAAATGTGCAAAAATTTATCATTAATTGAATGCCAAGTAACAAACTACCAATTAGCTACGATGGTGAAGATGGGTTGATTTCAATTCTAAGTACAAAATACCTGAATTCGACAGGTATAAGTACAATAGAATTATCATTGACTATTATCTTTGTTCGTGGCCAAGTGGGTTAGTCACTGTCTATATAAGCTTGCCGACCAGGGTTCGATTCCCGGCCGGAGCCAAGCTCTTGTCTTTGTGAGATTTCGCCTGGGTCTGTGATCCCGAGGTTGTTAAGAGAATCCAGACATTAATATATCAAAAATATATATGGCTTATTTGAATATGAAAAACACGGAAAAATGTGCAAAAATTTATCATTAATTGAATGCCAAGTAACAAACTACCAATTAGCTACGATGGTGAAGATGGGTTGATTTCAATTCTAAGTACAAAATACCTGAATTCGACAGGTATAAGTACAATAGAATTGTCATTGACTTTTATCTTTGTTCGTGGCCAAGTGGGTTAGTCACTGTCTATATAAGCTTGCCGACCAGGGTTCGATTCCCGGCCGGAGCCAAGCTCTTGTCTTTGTGAGATTTCGCCTGGGTCTGTGATCCCGAGGTTGTTAAGAGAATCCAGACATTAATATATCAAAAATATATATGGCTTATTTGAATATGAAAAACACGTAAAAATGTGCAAAAATTTATCATTAATTGAATGCCAAGTAACAAACTACCAATTAGCTACGATGGTGAAGATGGGTTGATTTCAATTCTAAGTACAAAATACCTGAATTCGACAGGTATAAGTACAATAGAATTGTCATTGACTTTTATCTTTGTTCGTGGCCAAGTGGGTTAGTCACTGTCTATATAAGCTTGCCGACCAGGGTTCGATTCCCGGCCGGAGCCAAGCTCTTGTCTTTGTGAGATTTCGCCTGGGTCTGTGATCCCGAGGTTGTTAAGAGAATCCAGACATTAATATATCAAAAATATATATGGCTTATTTGAATATGAAAAACACGTAAAAATGTGCAAAAATTTATCATTAATTGAATGCCAAGTAACAAACTACCAATTAACTACGATGGTGAAGATGGGTTGATTTCAATTCTAAGTACAAAATACCTGAATTCGACAGGTATAAGTACAATAGAATTGTCATTGACTTTTATCTTTGTTCGTGGCCAAGTGGGTTAGTCACTGTCTATATAAGCTTGCCGACCAGGGTTCGATTCCCGGCCGGAGCCAAGCTCTTGTCTTTGTGAGATTTCGCCTGGGTCTGTGATCCCGAGGTTGTTAAGAGAATCCAGACATTAATATATCAAAAATATATATGGCTTATTTGAATATGAAAAACACGTAAAAATTTGCAAAAATTTATCATTAATTGAATGCCAAGTAACAAACTACCAATTAGCTACGATGGTGAAGATGGGTTGATTTCAATTCTAAGTACAAAATACCTGAATTCGACAGGTATAAGTACAATAGAATTGTCATTGACTTTTATCTTTGTTCGTGGCCAAGTGGGTTAGTCACTGTCTATATAAGCTTGCCGACCAGGGTTCGATTCCCGGCAGGAGCCAAGCTCTTGTCTTTGTGAGATTTCGCCTGGGTCTGTGATCCCGAGGTTGTTAAGAGAATCCAGACATTAATATATCAAAAATATATATGGCTTATTTGAATATGAAAAACACGTAAAAATGTGCAAAAATTTATCATTAATTGAATGCCAAGTAACAAACTACCAATTAGCTACGATGGTGAAGATGGGTTGATTTCAATTCTAAGTACAAAATACCTGAATTCGACAGGTATAAGTACAATAGAATTGTCATTGACTTTTATCTTTGTTCGTGGCCAAGTGGGTTAGTCACTGTCTATATAAGCTTGCCGACCAGGGTTCGATTCCCGGCCGGAGCCAAGCTCTTGTCTTTGTGAGATTTCGCCTGGGTCTGTGATCCCGAGGTTGTTAAGAGAATCCAGACATTAATATATCAAAAATATATATGTCTTATTTGAATATGAAAAACACGTAAAAATGTGCAAAAATTTATCATTAATTGAATGCCAAGTAACAAACTACCAATTAGCTACGATGGTGAAGATGGGTTGATTTCAATTCTAAGTACAAAATACCTGAATTCGACAGGTATAAGTACAATAGAATTGTCATTGACTTTTATCTTTGTTCGTGGCCAAGTGGGTTAGTCACTGTCTATATAAGCTTGCCGACCAGGGTTCGATTCCCGGCCGGAGCCAAGCTCTTGTCTTTGTGAGATTTCGCCTGGGTCTGTGATCCCGAGGTTGTTAAGAGAATCCAGACATTAATATATCTAAAATATATATGGCTTATTTGAATATGAAAAACACGTAAAAATGTGCAAAAATTTATCATTAATTGAATGCCAAGTAACAAACTACCAATTAGCTACGATGGTGAAGATGGGTTGATTTCAATTCTAAGTACAAAATACCTGAATTCGACAGGTATAAGTACAATAGAATTGTCATTGACTTTTATCTTTGTTCGTGGCCAAGTGGGATAGTCACTGTCTATATAAGCTTGCCGACCAGGGTTCGATTCCCGGCCGGAGCCAAGCTCTTGTCTTTGTGAGATTTCGCCTGGGTCTGTGATCCCGAGGTTGTTAAGAGAATCCAGACATTAATATATCAAAAATATATATGGCTTATTTGAATATGAAAAACACGTAAAAATGTGCAAAAATTTATCATTAATTGAATGCCAAGTAACAAACTACCAATTAGCTACGATGGTGAAGATGGGTTGATTTCAATTCTAAGTACAAAATACCTGAATTCGACAGGTATAAGTACAATAGAATTGTCATTGACTTTTATCTTTGTTCGTGGCCAAGTGGGTTAGTCACTGTCTATATAAGCTTGCCGACCAGGGTTCGATTCCCGGCCGGAGCCAAGCTCTTGTCTTTGTGAGATTTCGCCTGGGTCTGTGATCCCGAGGTTGTTAAGAGAATCCAGACATTAATATATCTAAAATATATATGGCTTATTTGAATATGAAAAACACGTAAAAATGTGCAAAAATTTATCATTAATTGAATGCCAAGTAACAAACTACCAATTAGCTACGATAGTGAAGATGGGTTGATTTCAATTCTAAGTACAAAATACCTGAATTCGACAGGTATAAGTACAATAGAATTGTCATTGACTTTTATCTTTGTTCGTGGCCAAGTGGGTTAGTCACTGTCTATATAAGCTTGCCGACCAGGGTTCGATTCCCGGCCGGAGCCAAGCTCTTGTCTTTGTGAGATTTCGCCTGGGTCTGTGATCCCGAGGTTGTTAAGAGAATCCAGACATTAATATATCAAAAATATATATGGCTTATTTGAATATGAAAAACACGTAAAAATGTGCAAAAATTTATCATTAATTGAATGCCAAGTAACAAACTACCAATTAGATACGATGGTGAAGATGGGTTGATTTCAATTCTAAGTACAAAATACCTGAATTCGACAGGTATAAGTACAATAGAATTGTCATTGACTTTTATCTTTGTTCGTGGCCAAGTGGGTTAGTCACTGTCTATATAAGCTTGCCGACCAGGGTTCGATTCCCGGCCGGAGCCAAGCTCTTGTCTTTGTGAGATTTCGCCTGGGTCTGTGATCCCGAGGTTGTTAAGAGAATCCAGACATTAATATATAAAAAATATATATGTCTTATTTGAATATGAAAAACACGTAAAAATGTGCAAAAATTTATCATTAATTGAATGCCAAGTAACAAACTACCAATTAGCTACGATGGTGAAGATGGGTTGATTTCAATTCTAAGTACAAAATACCTGAATTCGACAGGTATAAGTACAATAGAATTGTCATTGACTTTTATCTTTGTTCGTGGCCAAGTGGGTTAGTCACTGTCTATATAAGCTTGCCGACCAGGGTTCGATTCCCGGCCGGAGCCAAGCTCTTGTCTTTGTGAGATTTCGCCTGGGTCTGTGATCCCGAGGTTGTTAAGAGAATCCAGACATTAATATATCTAAAATATATATGGCTTATTTGAATATGAAAAACACGTAAAAATGTGCAAAAATTTATCATTAATTGAATGCCAAGTAACAAACTACCAATTAGCTACGATGGTGAAGATGGGTTGATTTCAATTCTAAGTACAAAATACCTGAATTCGACAGGTATAAGTACAATAGAATTGTCATTGACTTTTATCTTTGTTCGTGGCCAAGTGGGATAGTCACTGTCTATATAAGCTTGCCGACCAGGGTTCGATTCCCGGCCGGAGCCAAGCTCTTGTCTTTGTGAGATTTCGCCTGGGTCTGTGATCCCGAGGTTGTTAAGAGAATCCAGACATTAATATATCAAAAATATATATGGCTTATTTGAATATAAAAAAACACGTAAAAATGTGCAAAAATTTATCATTAATTGAATGCCAAGTAACAAACTACCAATTAGCTACGATGGTGAAGATGGGTTGAT
>NC_090738.1:76829872-76839872 GCF_036898095.1 Palaemon carinicauda
GTCGCCCTCTTCTGGAAGGAACCAAGATCGTTGTTAAACCCCATGACAATTGGGCCCCGATGGTTTTAGAGGGCTTATCGGAATAGAAGAGAAAATAGCTGATATAATTCTAGTTAATTTGTCAAATTAAAGGGTTGCGTTATGAAGTGATTCTGTATGTGAATTAGAGATATGTGAAATTGCTTATAATGGGATGTTTGGAACTAAAGCTACATATATATATATATATATATATATATATATATATATATATATATATATATATATATATATATATATATATATATTTGTATATGTATACATATATATATGTATATATATACATATATATATATATTTATATATATATATATATATATATATATATATATATATATATATATATATATATATATATATATATATATATATATATATATACATATATATATGTATATAATATATATATATATATATATATATATATATATATATATATATATATATATATATATATTTATATATATATATATATATATATATATATATATATATATATATATATATATATATATGTATGTGTGTGTGTGTATGTGTGTGTTTATATACGTCTGTGCTGAATTATCAGTGTCTGCTTTTGTTCTCGTTTGTAAACGTATACATTTCGAATTGCCTATATTGAGATCGAGAGAGTCATCGGCATATAAAATGTTAGTGTTATCATAATTTTTTTCAATGTTTATACATTTCTTGTCGTAGCTTACTCCTCGAAAACACCCTTCCCCTTCTTACCCGTATGTCAATACCATACCCATTATACGTCAATGAGAGAGCAGGTGCTCCAAACAGATCAAAAGGCCGTGAATAATCCTAATTAATCAAAATAGACAATACTAATAGGATCGTTATACCCCTTCTGATTTTCATGAATATGATAGATTACTCTTTCCACCTCCCATTATAAATATCATCATTATCTATTTTTGTTTTTTAAGTGATAAAGGTATTTGCTATATTTTTTTTTTCATTTTGGTGAATGTGCGGTTTTTCTGCTACTTCGTATTTGATTTGGTATGTCTAATCTATACATTTTAGTTAGCATGAGATTTATATTTAGTTTTTGGAATGTCTAAACATGCTATTGGATAAGAATCGCTCCTAATGAAATTTCTACTGGAGCGTTACTTCTGTTACAACAACAGAAGATGAAGAAAGAAAACATTGTATGGTACACTTTAGTAGGGTTATGAATAAGCGACATGAAGGTAATAATTTGATTGATGAACCTGAAGCTGATGAAGACCTTGATGTACCCATGAATGATGATGGTGTGTTTAAAGTCGAAACTATCATTTAAAAACTCAGGAGATTGAAAGCCTCTGGATAAAATAGAATAATTGCAGAGATGATACTGGATGAAAATTATTTTATAGAATTTGGTGTGAAGAGGCAAAACTTAATAAATGAGAGTTAAAGGTGGTGGTGAAAAAAAAAATTGACTGATTGTAATAATTAAAGAGGCTTCAAAATTACGTCATTTGTTATGAAAATATATGGTATGGTTCTTCTAAAATGTCAGGAAAGAAAGATTGATGATAAGCTGAGAGATGAACAAGCAGGATTTCGAAAAGGTAAAGTTGTACTGACCAAGTTTTCATTTTGACCCATGTATTACAACATTGCGTCATATATAAACTACTATTTTCTTTATGGTATTTTTAGCCTATGTAAAGGCCTTTGATAGCCTGCACCGCCTAGTTTTGTGGTGAGTTCTACGTTATTATGGAATTCCTCTTAAATATATGAATTTGATTGAGTCTCTTCATGACCATATCAAGCTCAAATTTGATGTTAATGGAATCCTATCAAATTAATTTTGAGTCTACAGTAAAGTACCCCAGGGAAATATATTGTTGAATTAGTTGATTATCATCCTAATGGATTTTGTAATGCATAGAACAGTCGCAGATGGTGGAGAAGATCGGACTAGACTGATAATAGGAAATCAGCAGACCTGGAGTATTATGATGATGCCCTTCTTATTAGCAAAACTCCAAAGAATTTATAATGCTTGCTTACCATAATGCATGAAATATCACCTGGGGTTGGGCTCAAGATGAAAAGAAAAAAAAAAACAGAGAGGATGAGAAGGGAGTATGCAATTGAAGATGAAATGTCATTAGAAAGAGAAAGGATTAATGGGGTAGAATCATATAAGTATTAAGGAGTTATAATTTTTAATACAAGTTCTTTAGAATTAGAGCTAAGGGAAAAATTTAAAACAGCAAATCTGGCAATGGCTAGGTTAAGTAAAATTTGAGAATCAAATAATTTGAAATTACATAAAAAATCAGACTATTTTCCAGTTTAGTGAGATTGTTGTTACTATATAGACATGAGCCAATTGATTTAGTATATTTGAAAAAAAAAAAAAACTCAGAATGATACTGGTAGTTAAATGGCAGGCCAGAATAAGAAATGAAACTATAAGAAAGATTACTTGAGTGCCATATGTGGAGGAGATCATGATGTGGGGTAGTTAGATATGGGTTTGGCATGCTCTTTGCATTCCCCAATGGAGATTAGTAAACCATATGTTAAGATTGGTTCCAAAAGGGACTAGAATAGTTGAAAGACCCAGGCCTAAATGTCCAAGGACTATAAAACGTTAAGTAAGAGCTGATAAATGGAGAAGTATTGAATTAAAAGCTCAAAATAGAAATAACTTGCAAAATCTAACTGAAGCCCTTCTCGTCAATAGGCGTAGGAGATGATAATGGGATGAAGTGTAAGTAGCGTCACAATTAAATCTTTATATCTTACTATCAGATCGATTAATGATAACAGTGACGTCAGTAAATTAATAATAAGAATACAATAATACCAATTAAACTACAGAGATATCTATGTAAAATTATACTTCAAGGATACCTATACAACTCCAATCTTTTTAATATACTTATGTCACGAAAATTAGCACTTTCTTAAAAAAGATACTTTATAATATTTGGCGTCCTTTTGAAACGTAAGATGACAATAGAGTGCATAGGTCTCCTTGCAAAGTAAATAGGAGAGAACCGACACTCATTGCAAGGCGGGAAATATAATCAAATGACGATTACTTATATCCAATAGAATTATAGAATAAGAAATGAGTAAAGAAATATTTATACATTTTATGAACATAGTCTATTCTCCTGTTCTCGGATATTTACATATATATAACTAGAAATTCAGAAAATAAATTTAGAAATGAGAAAAGAAATCTGAATTTATTTAATTCATGCATTTTTTAAAAATACAAATTGTGACCGGCCATCAAATAATCCCCCGAACCATAGAAACCAGTCAGTAATAACTATGTGATCATATTCAATAGTTGCAGGGGAAATTTGACTAGTACTGTACTAAAGCAGAATGTTATAATACCGCAGCAACAATCGTCAAATTTTCTTCCCTTAGTGTTATGAAAGACAAGCAGGAGATTAATATTGTCTGTTATCAGTGTCGCAACAGTGGCCATATCAGCAAGGAATGTTGTTCAAATCAAATGAAAGCAGTTGCCTGAGTGCTCAAGGATAATTAAACATTACATAAAGCAGAGAGGAAGAAATAAACAGGAAAGGATGACTAAGAAAATGAACAAGCTAACGTTTACACGACGAACAAGACAACCCATAAATACGTGGATGACTTTCGACCGTATACTTTTTAATATATGTTAGTCGATTTAGATTGGAGCAAGCAAATTCCGGTCAAAAGATTGTACAACACAATTTGTAACCATAGAGTAGTGACACATGGTGTGCACTCATTGGTGGAACAGCCTCCCACAGATGATTGGGTCTTTTTGTAGGGAGTACGAGGTGAGGAGGCTACCCCTATTTGCCTTTTGGAACTTTCATGCAGATTGGTGACAGGTCATTTTGATTGTGCGGTAAAGGATTCATTGAGTGTCTAAGAAGTCGAAGTCATGCTGGGTAATGACGTTGGTCGAGCGCTGTAACAGAGAACCAATTAAAGTATAGTCCTATGACTGAGCTCTAGAAGGACTTCCCATACCTGTATCCTGGTTGTGTAATGACTAAGAGTATGACGAAGAAAGTGGCTAAAAAAGAAGACAGAGAAACAAAAGTAGTGATGAATTTCGAGTATATATTTTCAGAAGAAGAGGATTCCTATGATGGTACGCAAGACTGGAATTCCCAAGAGAGCCCGAGAGGAGAGGAACGACAAACTAATGAACAAGAAGGCAAGGAAGCAATTGATTTGGCAGAATTAGGAAATGCAGCATTAGAAGTAGGACAAGTGAGTGGAAAAAGACCGATTGGATTACAACGGGAGGATGCAACATTGACAGAGTTATTATACTGTGTGGTGGATGACACGGAGGTGCAGCAGTATAACACATGTTATTATTCCAAGGATGGGTTACTTATGAGGAAGAATAGACCCCCAAAAATTCCTGGGAATATCAAATGGGGGATATACGGTGAGAAGACAGGTGATCACTCTAGTGCACGAGATGGAACATATAGGATTAAGGAATATGACGGAGAAGATTTTGAAAACTATCTGGTATGGTAAGCATAATAATGTAAGCCAGTTTTGCCGTGCATATCACATTTTTCAAATGGCAAGGTAGCCTAACAAGTACATCAAGAAGGCTCCCTTGTGCCCGATTGAAGTGCGAGGAGAACACGTCAGCAATGCAATGATCGACATTGTGTGATCGTTAACAAGGATGAAGAAAGGTTATAAAAATATGTTCAACATGATGTGTCCAGTGATGAGATGCACAGAAGCCATACCTCCCATGAACATCAGTGCCAAAGTAATCCCCAAGAAGTTATTAGACTTTTTTACTGAGTTTGGTATTACGAAAATCGTTCAAAGTGACCTAGGAACAAATTTCATGTCTATATTGTTTCAGGACTTGATGAAACTGTTGGATGTGAAACAACAACTGTCTACTGTTTATCATCTGGAGACCCACATTGCATTATAGAGATTTCATCAACCCCGAAGAGTGCATTAATAAAGTACTGCAATGGAACAGGTAATGAATGGGACATCATACTGCCGTTGATGTTATTTGAGCTACGTTATGCTCATCAAAAAAAAGCTTGGAATATAGCCCAAATGAAATGGTGTTTGGAAAAGAAGTACGAGGACCGATTGAAATGTTGAAAGAGTAAGGGGAGGATCGAGAGGAAACGAATGGAGAATATGTTAAGAATTAGAGAAAAATTATCAGCGAGGTAAGTATTTTTTTTTAATTTTTTTTCTTACAGAAAACCTGAAAACGAGTCAAGGTAAAATGAAGAAAGGGTTCGATATGAAAGTAATGACAGACAGTTTGCAGTAGAACAACCAGGGCGATTTTCCTACTGATAATGATATTCCCAATCACCAACAATCTTCAAGGACCATTCAGGATTCTTGAGTAGATTAATGACCTGACCTACGTTATCAAAAACCCAAGGAAGAAGTAAAAGTCATAGGAAAGTAAATATTAGACTATTAAAACCATAGTTAATGGAAAAAAGACCGAATCTTCACAGGAGTGTATGGAGCAAACCATTCCATCTACTCTAGACGACGACGGGTATGAGGTAGGGGAGTTATGCACTGTGAATAATTTCTCTATTATTAAGAACAAAGAGGAAGAATTCAATCTTTTGAACAAGGAGCAGCAAGAAGAATTAAGCCTATCAATCAAAAGTTTCTGAAATTTTCTTAGATGTCCCGAAACGAACAAACTTGACGAAGCATGAGATACACCTTAAAACCTCGTAAAGACCGTACCAAAAAAGTGCTTATCAACTCTCACCATATCACCATGATGTCATGAGATAAGAAGTGGACTATGTGTTATACAACAGAATAGCAGAACAAAGTTCTAGCCCTAACAATTCTCCATGTTTGCTCGTGAAAATACCAGAATTATGTAATGGGATATATGGACTACCGAAAGCGGAATTCGATCAATATGGCTGATAATTCCCTATTGCTAATCCTAGACCAAATTCTTGAAAACATTAGACTAGCTAGGATTGTAACTAAGATCGACTTATCAAAAGGTTATTATCATATTACTTTGGATGACAACGCAAAATTGTTATCAGATTTTATAACCCTGTTGTGTTGTCTCAATACACCGTTATGCCACTTGGTCTAATTAATGCACCAACTGCCTTTCAATGAGTGATGGATAACCTTCTAGGATCGATTAAAGGAGTAGGTGCATATCTTGATAATATATTCATTAAACTGGGAAAAACATCTCCGAGTCCTGAAGAAGGTATTCCAAAATCTGCGAGGAGGACAGCTACCGATTAACCTAGAGAAGAGTGAATTTGGAAAGGCAACAGTTAGGTACTTGGTATTTGAAGTTGGAATGGGACCAATCACCCAGGGTAGCTGCTAACGTCGAAGGAATAAGGAAAGCCTCACTACCAAAAACAAGGAACCAATTAAAACAATTTTTAGGTATGGCCGGATTCACCCGATGTATTTGGCTGAGCTTTTTGGTTGTAGTCGCTCCCTTGATAGATCCGACTAGCCCCAAGAAAAAATTTGTATGGTCCAGCAAGTATCAGGAATCCTTTGACAGGACGAAGGCCATATTAACTTCAAACCTGATACTGTGAGCACCTAATTTCAATAATAAATTCCTTATCGAAGTGGATGTGTCCGATAATGTGATTGGAGCTGTCTTATTAAAGAAAGACGAGGAAGGAATTCTTCACCCTGTTTGTCTTATGACGTCAAAGCTGAAGAAGCATCAACGAACCTAGTAGACAGTTGAAAAAGGAACTGCTGGTGCTAGTCACAGTAATAAGCAAATTTGAAGTTTTTGTGAAAAGACCAGAAAATTAAAAAATTAGAGTTTACTCGGATTACAATCCTTTAACTTTTGATAATAAGATGAAGAATAAAAATACCGGGTTTACTAGGTGGACATTATGTTTGCAACCATATTATAATAACGTAAAGCATATATCAGGTAAAGATAACATGGTTGCGGATTATTCATATCGGTCTGAATCAGTGGTTTCAGGTCAAGGATAATTAATCTTTTTGGTAGGATGTATCATACGAGGCAGGTCCAGCATAAAAGTAAATATTTTGCTCATGTATTTTATTTTTGTATTTAAGAGATGTATAGCTAGCTCGTAAGGTGAGTTCTACACTAATAGGTTTATCTAAATTTATGCAAAATACATAAAACTTACGTCATTAATCTAATTGTATTTCCATGCAATTCAGTTTATATAATTTACATTATTTTTGAGAATTAAATTTTTATTTCATGTAGTTATTTTACCATATCTTATGAATTCTTGTTTAGGTACACTGTATGACCCATATGAGGTATGGGCACGAGGGATTATGTCCTTTTTATGTTTTCACGTGGTTAGAGGTTGCATGAAAATTCTTGAATTATAGTCACTCCTTTTATAGTCATGAGAGGGAGGTGGTGGGGTTAGCTGAGAGGGGTTTCCTCGTACACAATATTAGTACTATTGTTCAAACTATTACACAAGCAGCCTTATGCCACTAGTACTGTACCCCTCACGTACGAGAATGATCTATTGCAATTTTCTAGACGAATTAAGTCAATATATATATATATATATATATATATATATATATATATATATATATATATATATATATATATATATATATATCCTAGCATTGCATGAGAAGCAAAAGAAACCCAGCTTTTCCCCTTGAAAGGTCCAACGTCCTCCTGCCCTCTCTCCTTTCAAACATGTGTCCTCTCAAAGGATAAGTGATTTTTATCCAACTTATATTATGTATAGTGTTGTTCAAGCGTTTGTGAAATTATTGGGTGTTAATTCAAGTCTAGTGTGTTATAATAGATATATTTAACATAATTTCTTTTAACTGGCCCTGTGAGATTTAGATTAAATAATGATCGGCATTAGAAAATTTTGCTTAAGTGTTCTGAACCTTTTTTTAAACAGAAAGACATAGTGTAACAGTCACATACATTTAAATTTCCTTTAATGTTTAATCATTAGTGTTGAAGTGCTACCTATTTTCATAAATTATACAAATTAAATATTCACATAGACTAATTCCATTAAAACAAGTTATTGAATAATATTGATAGAGTAATATAATTTTGAATCAGTCCACTTAAGTTACTTAATTGTAGTGTTAATTCCTTTGCATTATTGTTAACTTGTTAATAGAATATAATTATGTTTTTTATTTGTGTACTATTTTCATCACCAATAATATCTCTCAGTGCTTTGCTCATACTCCCTGACTAAGAACCGAAGTAAGAGGATGCTTTTTGAATGACTCACATAAATAATCACTCAGTTTTGTTTTAAGTGTAACGTAAAAAACCTGTGGATATTCAGTGTTCATATATATTACCGTTGGCGAGTTGCATAATATTCTCAGTACTCGGGGCTTTTTGAAGTATAACATATTTATATAAAACTAATCAGGTGATTTTGGAGCTCTGGAGATTTTGTAATTCCCCAGCAGCAATGATATATATATATATATATATATATATATATATATATATATATATATATATATATATATATATATATATATATATATATATACATATATATACATATATATATACACATATATATATACATATATATACATATATATATATATATATATACATATATATATATATACATATATATATATATACATATATATATATATATATATATATATATATATATATATATATCTATATATATATATATATATATATATATATATATATATATATATATATATATATATGTATGTGTATGTGTATGTGTATGTGTATATATATATATATATATATATATATATATATATATATATATATATATATATATATATATATATACCTGGGCTGTTGACCACGAAAGGCAAGGAAAAAGTATATCAATTAACTGAAGTTTTTCCGCATGTTTTATCAATATTGAGGTTTGTTTTTTTTATATATAATTGTTCCTTTTTTACCACCGGGTTATTTACGTTTTTCAAACACTAGTGCCTTATCCCCTTAGGAGAAAAAAAAAGAATTTTTTTTTTAAATAGTAAAGAAATTGGAAAGCAATTTCAGCGAAGTTTTTACGTTGAACAGGTTGGCAGAGGTCTCTCTTCAAATCTATATTTGAAAGGTCATTTTATTGTTGTTACTGGACTCATAATATCTTACATTTATGGTTCATCACTTCTTTAGTAGTTTTTTCCTAATTTTATCTCCTTACTCAGCTCTTTTTCACTGTTAAAGCTTTTCCTCTTATATACCCCTGCCTCTTCAAGAAATTACAAAAATAATAATAATAATAATAATAATAATAATAATAATAATAATAATAATAATAATAATAATAATAATAATAATAATAATAATGATGATGATGATGATGATGATGATGATGATGATGATGATGATAATGCAAAGAAGAACACTTTGTGATTGAGCAAATATGTCACTTAAACGATTGAAGATATTAGATTTCGATTCATTCAATGCATTGCTAATCTATTTCGAATATGATCCGCCATTATTTCTTTTATGTGTTATTGAAAGTGATTTAGTTTTAAAGAATAATAATTTAAACATTCAACTGTTAATTGTTTTGGCTAAGAAGGGTGAGGGAAAGGAGAAATGAATATATATATATATATTTTTTTTTATCATATTATGTTTTTATTATCTTGATAAATTGAGCTCATTTAATTCTGAAAGTAAAAAACGTTCATATTTGCAGTCAAAGTAAATAAAAATAATTTTCATCTGCATACATAATCAATATTTACTCAGGTATAATTACAAGAAATTTACGAGTACGAAACAGCAATTATCATTCAGTACTGTGGAATCATGCAGTGTAAACACTGTCCTTGACGTCACGACACGTCCGATTCCATGCACAATTGGACTGTTGATTACTTCTAAAGAATAAGAAATTCCAAAGGGTAAATTGATCGTTGTCGAGGTTCAAAGTAC
>NC_090738.1:76847372-76852372 GCF_036898095.1 Palaemon carinicauda
CTCTAATACCATCCTCCCTGAAATTTTTTTTTATTAAGTTACCAAAAATACACAACCTGAAAAACAGGTACAAAAACAATGATAGAAAGGTTATTAGCCTGAAAAGTAAAACTAGGATTAAACAACCCAGACAACATATAAGATAAATCACTTAATCTTAACCAAATCTTTAATCTTAATAAAAATTTCACCTAACCAACCAATGTCAAATTAGGGCAGAACCTACCAAAATCCCGCTAACCAAGGAAGATATTTACCTAAACACACCTCAATTTAAAATATGCTTGAAGAGGTGTTTACCCTAACTTACTGGAGATGCGAGCAGGGGAGCGTACGAGGGAGGCAAGGCTGGCCTATCCACTCCGTGAGAGTGCATCAGGAATTTTATTTTCAGAATCCATAATATGTTTGATTACTTATTTAAATTTCTGGTTGGCCCCTTTCATCCGCTCTATAAACACCAGAGGATTATGATCAGTCCAAATCTCTACGGAAAAAGAAAAATTAGTAACCTAAGGCTTGAAATGTACTAGGGTACGGACCAGAGTTAAAGCCTCCTTTTCAATGGTAGAATACCGTCTATCAGCCGACAATAATTTTCGGCTAAAATAAGATATTGGGTGTACCTCTCCTTCATTATCCCTTTGCAAAAGGACACCACCTAATCCTATATCACTGGGATCTACTGCTATTAAAAAGGTTTCTAAAAATCGTTGGAAGTCTAAATAGGCCTAGACAATAAAATCGATTTAAGCTTATTAAAGAGTTTCCTCACACTGATCAGTCCAATAATATTTTCTTCCCTTCTCTAATAAATTAGTAAGAGGTTGAGCAAGGTCTGAGAAATTCCGCACAAAGCGGCGATAATACCGTCATTCCCAGAACTCTTCTTACCTCTCTAACATTACATGGCCTTTCCAAATTAATAATAGCCTCCAGGTTAGCTTGCTTTGGGGCTACTTGACCTAACCCAACCTCGTGACCCAAATAACAATCCTTGGCCTCTCCAAATTTACACTTGGCTAAATTAATAACCAATCCAGCCGACCTAAGGGCCTCAAACACCTTACGCAACCGCACCATATGCGTCCTCCAGTCGTTACTGTATACTACCAAATCATCAATATAAATTTTGGTTCCCTTCAAACCACAAATGACCCTATTCATAAGCCGCTGAAAGGTACACTCCGCATTCTTCATCCCAAAGGGCATAACCTTACATTCATACAGCCCAAAAGGAGTTACAAATGCCAGAATTTCGCGGGCTCGATCAGATAAAGGAACCTGCCAATAACCCTTCAATAAATCTAATTTCATAATATATTTGGCAGACACTATCTGATCGAGACAGTCATCAATACGCGGCAAAGGGAAGGAGTCATTTTTTGGTGTGGGCATTAACCTTACGATAGTCCAAACACATGCGGAACTTCCCGTCAGCTTTGCTCACAAGAACAACAGGGGGACTCCAAGGACTAACAGAGGGCTAAATGAAGTAGTGTTCTAACATATATCTAATTTCCTCCTCAACTAAATCCTTCTTTACTGGATTTAACCGGTAAGGACTTTGTTTAACAGGGGAAGCAATACCTACATCTACGTCATAACAAAGAAAACTAGTTTTACCAGGAGTCTCGGAATAAATCTGAAAAAGAATATATTAAATTGGATATATCATTTCTTTGATGAGGATTTACATGCTTCAAACCTTCCTCTACCATTCCTAAATTTTGTACATTACTAAACAGTGCATCGGAGGAAATCTGATTCAATAAATCCTCCGAATCCTGAGGAGGCATTTCTACAGCTACAGCTACTTGCTCGGGTAAAACTTTTGAGGGAACATCGGTCATACCATGACAGGCTTTCAACTTGTTTATGTGGAAAATCCTACACTTTCTGCTTGAACCGGGAGCTTCAATCTCATAGTTCACCTCAGACAATTTCCTCAAAACTTTCCACGGACCCTTATATATAGGTTCAAGAAAATTGTCAGGGTTCATACAGCTACTTGCTCGGGTAAAACTTTTGAGGGAACATCGGTCATACCATGATAGGCTTTCAACTTGTTTATGTGGAAAATCCTACACTTTTTGCTTGAACCGGGAGCTTCAATCTCATAGTTCACCTCAGACAATTTCCTCAAAACTTTCCACGGACCCTTATATATAGGTTCAAGAAAATTGTCAGGGTCCATACTCAAAACTAACACCATTTCCCCAAGTTCAAACTATTGGGCTTTAGAATTTCTGTGATAAACAACCTTCATTCCATTTTGCGCAATACCTAAATTATCCCTCGCAAACTTCCAGGCGCTAACCATGCGTTTCCTTAAATCATCTACAAGTTCTCCTACCTTTATTCCCCCCCTTCGATCGGCAAAAAAATGCTTCACAAAAATTGTCCAAAGTACCACGGACTTTTTGACCAAAAATTAGGTCGAAGGGGGCTATACCGGTGGAGGCATTGGGAGGATTGCTAATTGCAAACAGGGCTAGCAGAATTTCCTCGTTCCACTCACTGCCATGGGCATAACAATTTTTCTTCAAAATAGATTTAAACGTTTGGTGGAACCTCTCCACCACACCCTGACTCTCCGGATGGTACAGAACACACGTAATGTGCCGAATGGCCAGTTCGGCACATTTACCCCTAAACATTTTACTCGTGAAGTTAGTTCCAGAATCGGTCTGTATAACCCGTGCTAGACTGTATATGGAAAAAAAATTCAATTAGTTTTTCAAAAACTACTTCAGAGGTGATTTTCCTCAGCGGGCAAGCTTCTGGAAATCTAGAGATTCAATCGATAATCGTTAAAATATACACATAACCCGTTTTTGTCTTAGGTAAAACACCTACCACATCTACTACCAATTCTGAAAAAGGCTCTCCTATGACAGGAATAAGATTTAAGGGGGCTTTTGGAATAATCTGGTTGGGTTTTCCTATTACCTGACAAACTTCACACTCTTTCATAAAACGTTTTACTGATAATTTCATCCCAGGCCACCAACATTACTGAGCCAATTTATGGAAAGTTTTCCATACCCCAAAATGACCTGAAAGAAAATTATCGTGAGCAAGACTAGCTACTGATTCTTGAAACTGAGAAGGGACCACCATTCGGTCGATCCGAGATGTCTTACTCGGATTATCAGACGCAGGTCTACTAAATCGATACAATATATTATTGATCAACCCAAGCCGAGGACTAGTTAGGTCTTTAATATCCCCTAACTCAAAATTAAATTCAGCTTTCTGAGCCTTAATGAAAGCTGAACGTTCCCAGTCGGGTTTCAAAGCATTAATAACAATTGGATTATTCATTTCATCTACTGACCCGGGTATTTCTACATCTACCTCTAAACTAATCAGTAACAAATAGTCATCCTTATCTCATTCAGCAGCTCTGGCCACAGAACGGATCGTTACAGAAGCAGGATAAGCCCCGACAGACAAAATGGGAAATAATTCACGACCTTCCCTGTTAAGCATGTCATTTCCCGAAATGCCCTCAATACCATGGATAGGGAGATTATCCTCTACGGCCAACTCGGTAACCCTATCATATCCTGGAAAAGATAACCTAACCTCCACCAATGTAGCAGAGATAAGAGTCTTCGGGAACCCTCCCAAAACAACATAATTACCAGAATACGCTTTCAAACCCGGTAAAGAGGTACCTAACACCAGAGACCAAGCTGAGCCAGTGTGTCTTGAAAACTTCACATTGATGGGGCCGGATTCAATGATTATCTTACCCGGCCATATATATTTGTCAAAATTAAGTCATGTATTCTTAGGACTAGCGGAGGAATTATTACTATTGTCTACGGTACTGCTAACTATTGGCGGTTTTTCATCCTTATTGCTAGTATCAGACCTGGTGGAAATCAATGATACGAAATTCTGCCCATTTCTTTCTAGGTACCTCCTACGGGCAGGCCTGGTTTGTTACACCAGAAATAAGTTCTTTGACGTCCAGAACACGGGTTATTGTACCTATTAGGGGTATTGGACATGGGCATACCCCTATTACCAAAACTATGTTGAGGAGGAGGCTCTCCCGATATGCCCCCTTTATTACCACCTGAAAAAGAATTGAAATTATTTTTATACATAGACAAGGAAGGTTCTACTCTATTTACATTATTAAATACCCGAGCAGATGGATTAGTTCTACCCAGATAACTAAAGCTACTGGCCCTCTAACGATGAGTTAACACATATTCATCGGGCAATTGAGCGGCGTTACTGTCACTACCTTAACCTCCTCGAGATGAACTCGTAACTCCTTGCTACCCGCCTTCTTGAACTCTTCAAGGAGCAACATTTCCCTCAACGACGCAAACGGCAGTACCTGACGACTTTATCCAGTCGTCGAACTGGTTCTCCTTAACCGGCGCAAATTCTACAAATGACTGGGAAGGGTGTGTTTTTTGTCATTTCTGAATTTTAAACGGTAGGCCTCGGGTACCAAATCATATGCCTTAAGGACCAGTGCTTTGACTTTCTGGTAGTCCCTAGCAATTCCTTCCTCCAAGGCATTACACACCCGGATTGCCTTGCCCACCAACCAGCATTGGATCAATAGAGTCCACATTTCTGAGGGCCAAGACAATCGGGTAGCAACTCGCTCAAATGCCTTGAAGAACTCAGGGATGCTCTTTTCATCGAACACCGGCACCAACTTCAAGGCGGCACCCAAATTAAACCTATCATTATAATTACCCTTGGGGGGAACGGATCATATTGGTCCCCTGCAACCTAGCTATCTCTAAATTAATATTAGCCACCTCTAACTCGGGATGCCTTGCCCTCTTGTTCTCCTTGAATTCTAATTTCTTTAACTCAATCCATTTGCTAATTAATTTAAATTCTACTACTCCTTGGATTCTCCCAACACAGGAACCGACACTAGAGGCTCCTCAGGCCTAGGATAAATGGTTTTGTTGGAACCACTACCTTTGGGTATATTGGAGGGACCTTGAAAAATAATA
>NC_090738.1:76862543-76870043 GCF_036898095.1 Palaemon carinicauda
CTCTCTCTCTCTCTCTCCTAGTAGTACACTAGAGACACACACACGCACACGCAAACACACACACACACACACACATATATATATATATATATATATATATATATATATATATATATATATATATATATATATATATATATATATATATATATATATATATATACATAATATATATATATATATATATATATATATATATTATATATATATATATATATATCTATCTATATATATATATATATATATATATATATATATATATATATATATATATACATATATATACATACATATATATATATATATATATATATATATATATATATATATATATATATATATGTATATATATATATATATATATATATATATATATATATATATATATATATATATATATATATATATATACATATATATATATATATATATTATATATATATATATATAATATATATATATATATATATATATATATATATATATATATATGTATATATACAGGTATATATATATATATATATATAACGGATTTGGAGCGAAGCGAAAAATCTATTTTTGGGTGAGATGGCCATGTCGTCCTGATGGAAGTTCCTATAGGGTAGCTTCCTAGGGTATATTACAACTACAGCAATATTCCCAGAGAATTTACCTTAAGGTACCAGAATTCTAACTCCTGGAGCGAGTATCCCTCGTGAAAGGGATATCGCGACATATCAGAGGACGTATTCTAGACACGCCACATGGTAATCTACATCCTGGACAGAGATTTCGTCTCGTAGGAGGTGATTGGCGAGATACGAATTCGGGAAAGAAAAAGGGGAGCCGCTCCCAAGGCTTCCCTATCCCCCGATTCGTATGCGTGCCTGGCGCCAATCCTGGCGCCATCTGTATTCCTTGTAGCGTACACGAGGTGCTACAGATACTGTATGTAGGGAGGGGTCCTACAGCCCTTTTTTAGAAAGGCAAGGGCGGGTCCATCAGGACGACATGGCCATCTCACCCAAAAATAGATTTTTCGCTTCTCTCAAAATCCGTTTTTTGGGCTCAAGCCATGTCGTCCTGATGGAAGTGTACCAGAGCATTACTGTATCTGTGGATTCTCAGAACGTGCAGTACTCCCCGGAGGTAATTTTTCCCCGGTCGACTAGACCTAGAGACCTAAGATGTTACCGTTATACATCTTTTCAACTAACTATAAACTATGTTAGAGCTTCCTGCCCCCTACAGGGAAGAGTCCTACTAGACTCTGGAAAAGTCTCGAAGAGTACATATATCTATGTATGAATACCAGGCAAGCTAATATAGTGGTCTCGCCCTATATTAAGTAAAGCATAGTTTGTATAGAACCACTGCGTCAATATATATTGACCAGTAATCCGCACAATACTTGTATTGGACAAAGGTTTATATCCGCATAGGAAGAAACTAATAAAACTGCCCTCGTCCCTTTATGGGACGGAGTCCTCCCATTAGGGGACTACATAAACCAATGCAACATAGCTTGCTTAACAGAACAATTCTATCAGAATTATCCCAGATAAGATACATAGAATTAAATGCTCAATTATACCAATAAATCGACACAGGTGAAAGAGACGCAAGGTTCTCAAGAACAAGTTTATTGACAGACAATAAACAGACAGGTTAACAACAAATATATATATATATATATATAAAAGAGGATAACCCAAAACTTTAAGCATAAGTATGATAGTAAACAGAACTTGTTTATCTGAAAGAAAAACCATTAAACGCCACTTTAATAAGATACCGAGGTATCAAGTCATAAAAGTCTGTATTACAAATCAATCACATTAGCGTTAGAAACGCTCGGCACACATGTCTGTACTTATGCTAGGTTCACCTTTGAAAGAAGGAACAGTCTATGTAGGCACTTGGTGCCCTCATTTAGTTTGTAGTACAGTATGTACCTACACACTCACCCTGGACTTAATCGTCCCAATTAAGACCACTGTTCCTCGCAGAGTTAAACAGTAGGGTTAACTACACGACCCACTGCTACCACAGATCTCTTAAGTTCCTCTACTTGCTTCGCATAGTGGCGAAAGAACACCCTGGAAGACTTCCAGCCCGTGTATGAACGGAGATGTTCAAAATCCATACAATTAAAGAAATTTAGGGATGAGGCAACTTTCCTCGGATCGTGACCTGCGGGTGTACTGTCAGGATCCGCTCTGCGAATAAAATATGTGATTTTCGCTCTGAGTTGATTCAGAGATAAATTTGAGCCTGATGTTTCTCCCCTGAATAGTTGACCACCCTTGAAGTCTGAAGTTCTACGAAGATAGACCTTTAGGCATTCTACTGGACATAGAGATGCATCTTCTTTCAGATGGCAGATTCTCCAGGGACCCCACCTGTTGGTGGGTAACTCATTCTTAGCGAGAAACGTAGGATCCGGAAACAGGTTCAGATCCCCCCCATCCAGGAACTGAACACGACCTGCCTCTCTCGAGAGGGCTACGACCTCACTAACCCTGGCCCCGGACGCGAGTGCAAATAGGAAAATAACTTTTTGCGTCAAATCCTTTAACGCACATTCTTCATTGCTCAACAGGGAGGCGAAATGAAGAACTTTGTCTAAAGACCATGAGATGGGCTTTGGAGGTGCTGAAGGTCTGAGCCTAGCACAGGCTTTCGGAACTTTATTAAAGATCTCGTTACCTAGGTCGATCTGGAAGGCAAATAAAATGGGTCTCATCAAAGCAGATTTACACACTGAAATCGTGTTAGCTGCCAACCCTTGGCCATGGAGGTGGATGAAGAAAGATAAGCAGAAGTCTGTTGAGATCTCCTGCGGATTCTTTGCCTTTACAAAGGCCACCCATTTTCTCCAAGATGACTCATATTGCCTTCTAGTCGATTTGCACTTATATTCCTCTAGGAAGTCTATGCTGGCTTTCGAAATCCCGAAACGCTTTCTCACCGCAAGGGCGAGAAAATCATGAGCTGCAGGGTCCGGGTTTTCTGTAATGAAGCGCAGACAGTCGACTTCTGGACTCGCTGGGTCAGAACTGGATGTGGTAGCGGCACAAACTTCATCTGTAGTTCCAACGCCAAGGGGAACCACACGCTGTTCGGCCACTTGTGGGCCACTATTGCCGCTACCCCCTTGAAGGATCTCAGTTTCTTGAGGACCCTCAACAGAAGGTTGTGAGGAGGGAACAGATAAATCCTGGACCATCTGTTCCAGTCGAGGGACATCGCGTCCACTGCTTCCGCTAAGGGGTCCTCGTACGGGAACACGTACAGGGGCAACTTCTTGTTGTCTTTCGTCGCAAAGATGTCTATCTGCAGTTCTGGGACTTGATTCAGAATGAAGAAGAATGATCCTGCGTCTAAGGACCATTCCGACTCTATCGGTGTGAACCTGGATAGAGCGTCCGCTGTCACATTGCGGACTCCTTGAAGGTGAACTGCCGACAGGTACCACTTCTTCTTTTCCGCCAATCGGAAAATGGCTAACATCACCTGGTTGAGAGGTGGTGACCTCGACCCTTGTCGATTCAAGCATCTCACAACCACCTCGCTGTCCATCACCAATCTTATGTGGATCGAGTGACGCGGGGAGACTTTCTTTAAGATAAGGAGCACTGCCATAGCTTCTAGAAAGTTTATATGAAAGGTCCTGAATAGCTTGGACCAAGTCCCCTGGACTTTTTTCCGATGAGAGTGACCTCCCCATCCCTCCTTTGAGGCGTCTGAGTGAATCGTCATCGACGGGGGAGGTGGCTGAAGAAGAACCGACTTCTTTAGATGTCTGGCTTGGGACCAAGGCCTGAGAAGAGTACGTAGCCGAGGCGGCACTGGTCTTCTCAGATCTCTTCGCGCGTTTGATGCATACCTTCTACAAACTCTGGTTGCATGCTTTAGCTGTGCTCTTAGCACTGGGTCTGTCACTGAAGCAAACTGGAGAGAGCCTAGTACCCTCTCCTGTTCGCGTCTTGATATCCTTTCGGAATCTAGAAGTCTCTTGACAGAGCCCGCTATCTCCTTCCTTTTCTTCGTCGGGATGGAGAAACTGTGTGACAAAAGGTCCCAGTGGATTCCCAGCCACTGGAACTTTTGGGATGGAGAAAGTCGAGACTTTTTTCTGTTGATCTTGAAGCCTAGGTACTCTAGGAACTGGATCACCTGACTGGAAGCTTGCAAGCATTCGGTCTCGGATGCTGCCCACACCAGCCAGTCGTCCAGGTAGGCTACTACCTGAATTCCCTTTAGGCGTAATTGTTTGAGAGCTGCGCTCGCAAGCTTCGTGAAAATCCTTGGGGCTATGTTTAGCCCGAATGGCATGGCTCTGAAGGCGTATAGTCTCCGTTGTAGCCTGAACCCTAGGTAGGGGGAGAGTCGACGGCTGATTGGAATGTGCCAATAGGTGTCTGACAAGTCTATAGAGACTGAGTATGCCCTCTTGGGCAGTAAGGTCCTTATGTATTGCAGTGTTAGCATCTTGAATTTGCAATTCACTATGAACTTGTTGAGTGGCGACAAGTCCAGAATGACTCTGAGCTTTTCCCGAGTCTTTCTTGGGAACACAAAACAGCCTCCCTTGGAATTTGATGGACTTCACCTTTCGGATCACCTTTTTCTCCAACAGTTCTTGAACGTACTCCTCCAGAACGGGGGTGGAGTGTTGGAAAAACCGAAGGCACGGGGGTGGAGTGCTGTACCAGCTTCAGCCCAGTCCATTCTTGAGTAGGCTTTGGGCCCAGGGATCGAATGTCCAGCGATCCCAAAATTTCATCAGTCTCCCTCCTACCGGTATCGTTTCACTTGGACTGCCGTCCCGAGGTCTTGCCTCCCTGACCACGACCACCTCTGAATCCCCTTCCCCTTGAGGGGCGCCTAGACGAGCCTCTGGCAGCTCCTCTAGGTTTTGCACGAAAGGAAGAAGACTGTCCTTCGAACGTTGGGGTGAATGTGGTTGACTGACCTGACACAGCCTGGGGTACCCACTGAAAAGTAGTCGGGGTTTGTGCCACCATCTGGGGCACTGGAGGCAATGGCAATTGCAGTTGCTGTTGCTGTCTAAAAGGCTTGGCTGGCCGAGACGGTAGCCTAGTCCTCATATTCTTCCTGTTTGGTTGAGGACCCTCATCCGGGGAAGACTTTCTTTTGATAGCCAGGCCCCACTTCTGGAGAAGGTTTCTATTCTCCACGGCGGCCTTATCAACAACTTCTTTGACCACATCGGTAGGGAAAAGGTCTTTTCCCCAAATGTTGGAGGAGATTAACTTCCTTGGCTCTTGTCTCACCGTAGCCCCGGTGAACACGAACTCCCTGCAAGCTCTCCTTGCCTTGACGAAGCCATAGAGGTCCTTCGTCACTGTGGCTAGGTGAGACTTAGCCACTACCATGAACATTTCATGGACCTTGGGGTCACTTGCCATCGTCTCAAGAGTAGTCTGATGAGACACTGAGGCAGCCAGTCTTTCTTTTGTCTCGAACTCTCTTCGTAAAAGAGAGTCGGACAGCTTGGGGAGGTCCTCGCCGAATTGCCGTCCGGCAATATCAGCCTCCAACTTTCCCACTGAGAATGTCAGATGGACATCCTTCCAGTCTTTGTGGTCCATAGGCAGGGCCAGCGACAAGGGTTTACACTCCTCCAGGGAGGGGCAAGGCTTGCCGGCCTCGATTGCCTTTAGGACAGCCGCAAACCCTTTCTGTGGAAAGGGGAAGGCTCTAGCAGGACAGGACACAAAAGAAGGGAGCTTCTTGCTCAATGCAGCTACCTTCGAGTTAGAGAAGCCCCTCTCTTTCATCGAGGATGAAAGTAGGGCTTGAGCCTTAGCGTGGTCCATAATTATGACCTCCTTCGACTCTGTCTCCTCCCTTGAAGCTGGTTCTTTTCTCAGCCGGACATAGCAGTCCGGATATGATGCCTTGCTGGGCCAGAATTCCACCTCCTCTAGGGGAACTGAACCCAGCTTATCCGAGATGACGATCTTTCCAGTCGTCATCGGCATGTGCTCAGCATACCTCCATGGGTTAGCATCTGAGCATAAGGGAAGGTCTTTCACATTGAGCCTTTTCCGGGGCCCACGTGATTCTGCCAGGGACTGCATACGCAGTTCCATAGCAGCCGCCTTCTCCTGATTCTCCTTCTGCATTTGTTGGATCATTCCAACAATCGAAGATAGGGCCTGTCCCAGTTCTACTGGGAGACCGGCCGATGTTGAGGGGATAGGCTCCGGAATCTGAACCGGAGTACCCGACACCTTGTCGACCTCATCCTCTACGACATCCGGGGTTTGAACTTCATCCTGACCTTCTGCCAGGAGGTCTTGTTCAAAACGTTCGTCCAGGTCAGACATCCTGTCATCTAACTGGATGTCTTGCATCGCGACTGCGACTTCCAAGTCCACCTGGACTTGATCTTGAGGGATCTCCTCTTGAGGCTGGGGAATCACTGCATCAGCTGATGCCTGGGGAAAAAGATACGCCCTCATCTTCTCACTTGGAAGATAAGGGCCAGAGGTGTTCTTCTTGAAGCCCCTTACCCAAGTACGAAGTTTCTCCCTTGCTATATCCCTTGATTCCGCCGTTCTAGGGGAATCAAAAGCCTCAGTAATCAGGTTAGTGCATACAGTACATACCTGAGGGTCCCAATACTGGAGATCATCCTTGGAGACAGCGCATGCTGCGTGTCTCCTAAAACACTCATGTCCGCAGAGGTTCTTGCTGCAGACGTTGCAGAAAACATTTCCGCACTTCGGAGGGTCCTCCTGTAAAGAGAAGAAATTTCCATGAGTATCAAGTTGAACTATGTATCACTGGATATGCATAGTATAGCATAACAATTCATAAAGGAAAGACACACACTTGTGTTTCCCTCACAACCCATTGTTGCAGCCTTCCAGATAATAAAATCAAAATGGTTCATCTCTTCTAGAGTAACCAATGCAAGGTTTCCAGAGGAAACAGGTGGAGCTCACACCTAAGCAATGATTTTTAAAAAACCTGGATAATAGACAGGAAAGAACTCAGCTTCCTATAAGAGGGCAACAGCAAAGGGATGTGCAAGAAAAACACAATAGTGTTAGAAGACACAGTGCTGTACCAAAACCCTTACCATAGTTTTCTTCTTACTGTATATGTTATACTGAAGAATACTAGTACAGTATAGGGGGATGTGTGCCGGCCTGCCTTTGCCGGCCGGCACACACCACAACTAGCTTTAAAGTATACTACTTAACAGCTATAGGGCGGCAGCACTCTGGTTCAAATGCCTGTGCCGGTCGGCAGCAACTGCGGCCGGTAACAGCCAATGTTGGCCGGCAATGGCTGCCGGCCAACAACTACACAAGGTAGTACCCAGCTGCCGGCCACACTCTTGGTGACCGGCAGACAAGGGCTGACATAAGGTACAAGACCGATGCCAGCCGGCAGCAAAAGAACCAGAGGACTACACCTGCCCGGCTGCCGGCCTCATAGGCCGGCAGCCGGGTCAGGTACAGCACTAGAAGAAAAATAGAA
>NC_090738.1:76877543-76882543 GCF_036898095.1 Palaemon carinicauda
AAATGGTAATAATTCCTGGCAATTTTAGGGGAGATAACACTTCCGAGTAAATTATGACTTACGGGATCTGGCAACTGGGAATTCTCCTTTCATTGTATCATTGGCCATGAAGTGGTTTGCTAAACCTTGCCTTTTTACAAGTGGAATTTATTATATTGGGATCTCTCTCTCTCTCTCTCTCTCTCTCTCTCTCTCTCTCTCTCTCTCTCTCTCTCTCTCTCTCTCTCTCTCTCTCTCTCATCCAGACATATTGCATTGGTTGTATTTAATAATTTAAACGATCGCAAATCTCATTTTCTCTCTCTCTCTCTCTCTCTCTCTCTCTCTCTCTCTCTCTCTCTCTCGCTCAGTGCGCAAATGTTACTTTATGCTAGTGTGTCCACTTGTGTGATCCAGGAAATAGGCTGATTTAACTCGTATAACAAAAGGCTATCGAGTATAATATAGCTACAAGTTTTCGTGAATATTCGGTGATTAGTTTGAGGTCAGAAAGGTAGGATAAAACGTCGGCATAGGCTAGTTATCTTGAAAATTACCAAAAACTGAACAAGATGGCGCTCTCTAATACAGGCAAGGAATGGAGGGATATTGCTACAATCAGCAGGAGTAAATACCATGAGTTGGCACAACAAGAACTAGACTTTCTGATCACAGAGGTCGCTAATAGCTCTAACCAGTGTGACGGAAAAATATTCTTAAACATATTGAAACAATATGATTCAACAAACTGGATCAAGTCTGCAGAAAAAAAAAATCATCAAAATAATAGAAGAAATTCCAAAGAAGATCTAGGTGATAAAGTGACTTATGAAGAAAGTTTACATCAATGAGCAGGTTCCATCAAAAAAAAATAAGGAGTCCAATAAGGCGAATATGCTGATTGATGCATTGGGAAAAGAATGCCAAAATGGTGAACTACATGTAAGATGTGGTACAGCATCGTGAATCCGCATCAGCTGATTAGGAAATGCGATGCATGTCATGTATCAGCACACCCTACTTGCGCTGAAGTACAACAAAAAGGGAAGAGCGAAGATACAAGCATATTATATACAAAAGGAATTATGTACAATTGTGTGACACACGGTTGGTACAATGTTAAACATAAATTAGCACATATAACCTCTATTTTTAAAAGTGGATCAAGACCAGAAGCTATCAATTATAGACCTGTTAGTGTAACATCACATATTATGAAAATGTATATAAGGGTAATAAAAAAGAAAATAATTAATCATTTGGTTAAAAATAATTCATTTACTATAGGTCAACACGGTTTTGTGCCCTGAAAACGTACACAAATCCTAATGATAGCAAACTATGAAAACATACAAAAATATAATAAAAGAAAAAGACAGATATCATCTATATAGATTTTGCAAAAGCCTTTGACAAGGTAGACCATAATATATTAGAGAAAAAGTTGAGAAAGCATGATATTGTGGGTAAGATAGGAAAATGGATAAAAGAATTTCTACAAAACAGAAAATATATAGTGGTTGCAAATGATGAGAAATCAGACGATGCTCAGGAAATATCTGGCGTACCACGGGGTACGGTATCAGCTGCGCTGCTGTTTGTTATTATGATCTCAGACATGGACTGTAATGTTAAAGACTCTGTAGTGAGAAGTTTCGCCGATGACAAGAATAAGTAGAGAAATTACTTATGATGAAGATAAGAACTCATTACAAAGAGATCTAAAAAAAATATGTGAATGGGAGGAGATAAATAGGATGGTATTTCACTCTGATAGATTCGAATCAACAAATTATGGAAACAGAGAAGGAATGGTATATGCTTACTAGGGACTTAATAACGAGACATTCACAAACAGGGAAATAATTAAAGACCTTGGTGTTATGTTAAACAGGAATATGTTATGCAACGACCAAAGAGCAACACTGTTGGCTAAATGTAAAACAAAAATGAGAATGCTATTCAGACATTTAAAACAAGAAGAGCTGAACGCATGATTATGCTTTAAAAAACTTATGTACGTAGTACATTCGAGCACTGCCATGTGATATGGCACCACACCACCAAAAGTATATTGCACGAATAGAGAGTGTACAAAGGTCCTTTACTGCTAGAATAGAAGAAGTTAAGGACCTCGATTTCTGGGATAGACTGCAATTTTTTAAATAGTACAGTCTAGAAAGGAGAAGAGAACGCTACATGATAAAAGAAGCATGGTACCAAATAGAAGGGATTACTGAAAACATCAAGAACTAAGAATATCAGAAAGAGCAAGCGGAAGTAGATTGATAGTGCCCAAAACTATACCGGGAAAAGTAAGGAAGGCGCACAGGACAATCATCCACTACACACCAGCATCGATAATGCAGTGACTATTTAATGTGCTGCCAGCTCATCTAAGAAACATACCAGGAGTGAGCGTAGATGTGTTTAAGAATAAGCTCGATAAATACCGAAGATGCATCCCAGACCATCTATGGCTGGAAGATGCAAATTACACCGGAAGATGTATTAGCAACTCTCTGGTGGATATACGAGGTGCCTCACACTGAGGGACGTAGAGGAACATAAACATAGAATAAGGCAATAAGGTAAGGCTCTCTCTCTCTCTCTCTCTCTCTCTCTCTCTCTCTCTCTCTCTCTCTCTCTCTCTCTCTCTCTCTCTCTCTCTCTCTTTCTCTCTCTAGTTTTGAAATTAGCCACATATATTAATACATTAAAGTCTGAATACTCTTAACGACCTCGGGATCATAGCCCCAGTCAAAATCACTCAAAGATTATACTATCTGACCGACTGGGTTTTGAGCCCTGGTCCAGGATACTTGTAAGCCATTGACTATACCACTCAGCCACGAAGAAAGATAAAAGTCAATGACAATTCTTTTTTACATATACCTGTCGAATTCGCGTTTTTTGTGTGTACTTAGAATTGAAATCAAACCGTCTTTACCATCGTAGCTAATTGGTAGGTTTGGGAGCTGGCATTCGATTAATGATAAATTTTGCACCCTTAAACGTGTTTTTCATATTTCAAATAAGTCATATATATCAATACATTAAAGTCTGGATTCTCTTAACGACCTCAGTATCAGAGCCCTAGTCAAAATCACTAAAAGATTATAGTATATGACTGGCTGGTTTTCGAACCCTGGTCCTCGATACCTGTATGCCATTGACCATACCACTCAGTCACGAAGAAAGAAATAAAGTCAATGACAATTTTCTTTTACATATACCACCCAAAATACAAGAGGCAACAACTCACACTAATATTTTACAAAAATCATCAGTCAAGGATAAAGGGCGCATGAATTCAATTAATTCTTACATTTTTGTTTTTCTTTTTGTAGAGTAGCTGTGGCATTCTTTCATGGAGAAGGATACCTACTAGCAAGGTTCCTGTTGTAAACATAGATGACGGGTACAGTAAGTTAGTAAGTGAACCTTTTTTATTATACTTTTTAGGTAATGGGTCTAAAGGTGAAGCTTTATTGACATTAACTTCTTACAGTTCTTTATACATTGAATCACACCCACGTTGTGATTGTCATTTAAAGAGAGAAAGGCAGACAATTGACAGGAATTTATACTGGGATAAAATGTTTGTAAAGGGGTCACAAATCCTTTTACCAATTTTATCATCTAGATGGGATATCAAATGAATTAAAACGATCTTCTTAATTTCCCCAAAGACACGCTGAACATGTTTGAAAAAATTCTTGAGTTCAATTGATTTCCTTTAATGTACTTAGCGATCTTTTCATTAGGTTTTTCCACTTCTTTCTTGTTTTCCAGTAAAGGTCTTTCCACTTCGAATCGTGAACTAGACTGAAATCACTCTAAATGCCTCCTGAGAGAGAGAGAGAGAGAGAGAGAGAGAGAGAGAGAGAGAGAGAGAGAGAGAGAGAGAGAGAGAGAAATTTACAACTAGCCCATGCAATTTAGTTTCTTCAACACTTCTCATAAAAAGTTAAAATATCAATGAATCACGAAACATGTAAATAATAATTCCGAAAGTACCATGTAAAAGAAAAAAAAAATCATTAGTAATTCATCCTTTGCTAAGTACTTTCATAATTAGGACTCCAGCTATATCAATGGCTAGAAGCAAGCAACTCTGAGCCCAATGCAAATAACATTAGTTGACATAATAATCCGTCGGTCTATAAAAAATATCATTACAGCCTTCCCAGCTGTTCAGGTAATTAGAGGGCATTAGCCACATCAGTAAATCATTCAGGATACGAATTTCTGCATTTAACAAGAGAAAGGGAGCCACATGTAAAGCTCCCATGCATTTTCCAATGATAGTTTATGGTTATGAGTTTATAAATCTCTGCTTGATAAGGCTCTCAGTTATGGAGCTAAAGTAGATTATGAAAAGAGCCCTTTTTAGGTAGAGAATGCCAATGGTATGGTTGAACGTTTTCATCGCACCCTCAAAGCAGCTTTGATGTCCCGCTGCAAGGATTCAAACTGGTTTACTCAGCTTCCCTGGGTCCTCCTGGGACTAAGGACCACTCCTAAAGACGCCCTCGAGGTCTTGGCAGCTGAAATGGTGTACGGTGACCCGTTAGTCGTCCCTGGCGAATTTTTTCATTCTACAACATCCTCCGACGATCTCCAGCGCATACGTCACGTCGTGGGAAAATTTACTCCATGTCGCCAGAGTTACAAGCCCCCAGCGAAGCATCACATACCAACAGACTTGCACTCTGCAACGCATGTCTTCCTGCGCAACGACACTAGCAAGCCACCGCTAACGCCCCCTTACACGGGCCCTTTCCTTGTGATCCGCCGCAGTCCTAAAGCATTCCTACTAAACATTCGTGGCAAAGAAGACTGGGTCTCCATTGATCGTCTAAAACCTGCTTATCCTCTGCCAGATGACCCGCCTACAGCTCGCCTCTCTAGATCAGGGCGCCCTATTTAACATGTACAGTATGTAATTTTTAGAGGGGGAGCCATGTACCAACCGTGTGTCACATTATCGTACATAGTTCATTTTGTGCTTGTATCTT
>NC_090738.1:76885043-76895043 GCF_036898095.1 Palaemon carinicauda
CCAATATAACACTGCCAGTAATTAGTCAGTCCAGTTTTTCTTTCCAATTCCGCCACCTGGTTGATATGGAATATCGACGATTAGTCAACGTAAACTCACACTCGCCGATATTTCCTCATCCTGGCCCCTCCGACCTGGAACACCACGTCAGCGCACCCAGGGATGGTTTCACCTACCTCCTCACGTTGTATTCATGATTCTCCCGACAAGATGTTTGCCAAATGCTAACTGTCCCCATCGAGCACAGCATTTATAACTATATCAAGATCACTGGGACCCTGATGTTCGTCAGATTCAGGTGCCTAGTTCTGATCAATTAGCAGCTGCTAAACGACTGTTTGCATAAATGGAAGAAATTGGCATTTTCCATAAGAACCCAAGCCCATGGTCGTCTCCCTTATACCTCGTCTTGTAAAATTATGTCTCCCTGGACCTTTTTGGCATCACAGGCATCTGAACATGTAAACCGAACCAGATCACAACCACATTCCCAACATCACTGATGTCATCTTCTACTTACACAAACCTATGTTCTCCATTCACGACCTTCTAAAGAGGTATTATCAGGTGTCCATAAACCCAGAAGACATACCAAATAGTTCCTTCACTAACCCCTTTTTACACATAAACATTCAATTACTCCTCTGTTCGCTTTCCTCATATTGTGGCCTCTTATCGATGCCTGTTTATGTTACATGGATGACATACTTGATTCTTTTCTGGAAATAGGAAAACCTCCATCACCACACCTATCTTGAATACCTGCAATAGAACGGCCTTGTAGTTTGGTGCCACAATTTTACCTCTATTGCCAACAAAGTATAATTTTTAAGGCCTGCATCACTCTTGAAGGCATCCATCCCATCCTTAAGAAGATGTTAGCTGTACAGAATTTCCCCAAGCCTTCAACCTTCAAAGCACTGCAAGAATTCTAGAGCATGATAATCTATTTTCACTGGGTCTTGCCAGCTATCGCCACCATTTATGGTCAACTCCAGGACCCACATAAAGAAGGTCGGCCAGACAGAGGATTATGAATGCCTCACCGACCTGGCTTATCACGTGGGCCAAGGCTCTCTCAGTGTAACTTCATATCTCTCATAAATGACTGGTTTGATGTCATGAATTCAAACCAAATGATTGGAGACTTGCAAATGCGCAGTGGATTCAGAATGCACATAGAGTAACAAATAAATATGCTTCATAAAGTGATAGACTGCGTGAGTAAAATGAAAGTCAAATTTCTAAAAACCAGGTGTATTCATAGATTTCAGAAAAGGGTGATACTTTCGTCAAAGTCACTGATTGGACTTATCAATATGGTGAAAAAAAATTTCGGCGTTAACTATATCTTAACCTAAAGGCTGAATCAAGACTGCCTAGAACATTTCTTTGGTTATATAAGGCAGATGAACGGTCCATATGATCATCTAAATCCTGTAGATTACAAGTATAGGCAAAAATTTTGAAATCATGAGTGAAAAAAACTAACTCTAATGGAAAGTTTAACAATCAAGACGTGCTGATTAATGTGTCAGCAAATGAAATAAAAAAATCAAGCCAAAGAAAGTAAGATGGCGTTAGAAGTGTGCTTGACAAGCCTTCTGTTTAAAGATTTGGTGCCTGATTGTGAAAATTATTTTGATTTTTCAACGCGAGATGACATGTCAATTGATGATGAAAACTTGAAAAAAAAGGTCATCACAGTTACATAAGAAGAACCTCTGAATTATATTAGTGGTTACATAGTTAAAAAAAAGAATCTATCAAATACCCTAATTTTAGCAATAAAGAAATTAGTGAAACTTCAGGTAAATAGTGGATTGAATTCAAAAGTAGGGGTTATTTGCATTTTCCCTTTGAAGAGTTCTTCCTACAATTAACTAAGTTAAGAAAGGTGTTTAACTCCATTCACGGGCAAAGTCTTCGTGTAGGAAAAAACTGTTTTAAAACACTCGAGGAAGAACTTAAAAAGGCTTCAAGAGAACTTGAAATGGAGATTTTTGAAGAAGTGTTGATTTTTTAGCCAAGATCCCTGTATTTTTCTGAATACGCTGCCTCAACAACGCCATCAGATTAAATAAAAAGTAGAAACCTATGTGACGAGCCGAGAGAGGGTTGTGAACTCAAAGGCAGGAAGCAATCAACTGAGTATCTTTATTAAAGAACACACTCCTTTATATACAAAACCTCAAGACAACAGGAAAATACATATTCGAGAAAATGACAATGTTACATAGGCGAAACGCCAACATGTCTATTCTGGTTCTTTTCAGTGCAAGGGAAGAGCGCAGATACAAGCATAATATATACAAAATAATTCATGTACGATCGTGGGACACCCGGTTGGTAAATGGCTCCCCCCATAAAAGTTACATACTGTACATGTTAAATAGGGCGCCCTGCTCTAGAGAGGCGAACTGTAGGTGGGTCATCAGGCAGAGGATAAGCAGGTTTTAGACGATCAATGGAGACCCAGTCTTTTCTGCCACGAATGTTTAGTAGGAATGCTTTCGGACTGCGTCAGATCACAAGGAAAGGGCCCGTGTAAGGGGGCGTTAGCGGTGGCTTGGTAGTGTCATTGCACAGGAAGACGTGCGTTGCAGAGTGCAAGTCTGTAGGTATGTGATGCTTAGCTGGGGGCTTGTAAGTCTGGCGGCATGGAGTAAATTTTCCCACGACGTGACGTATGCGCTGGAGATCATCGGAGGAGGTTGTAGAAAGAAAAAATTCGGCAGGGACGACCAACGGGTTACCATACACCATTTCAGCTGCCGAGACGTCGAGGGCGTCTTTAGGAGTGGTCCTTAGTCCAAGGAGGACCCAGGGAAGCTGAGTAAACCAGTTTGAATCCTTGCAGCGGGACATCAAAGCTGCTTTGAGGGTGCGATGAAAACGTTCAACCATTCCATTGGCAGTGGGGTTTTAGGCCATTGTCTGATGTAAGGTGATGCCCAGGAGATTCGCTAATGATGTCCACAATTGAGAGGTGAAAGTGGTTCCTCTGTCAGAAGTAATATGCTCAGGGATACCAGTCTTGCAATCCATCCAGAGAGTAAGGCAGATGTACATGAAGCGGACGTTGCAGTTTCCATAGGAATGGCTTCAGGCCAACGGGTGGAGCGGTCGATGATGGTAAACAGGTAACAATGTCCTTGTGATGTGGGTAGGGGGCCTACAACGTCGACGTGAATATGTGCGAAACGACGCTGAGGTTGAGGAAAGGTGCTTGACACTTGCAAGACGCCGCTGAGACCCCTTTACATTTGTCTATGTACTTTGGAAGTTTGGCAAGAAGTACAGGCGCGGACCCAATCCTTAGCATCCTTAGAAATGCCGTGCCAAATGAACTTTGCCTTCAGCAGCTGTGCAGTAGAACGGCACGACAGATGTGAAAGGCCGTGAATGGAATCAAGCACCTGTCGGCGCATGGGAGCAGGAATCCAAGGTCCTGGTCTGCCAGTACTGACGTCACAGAGGAGGGTGGTGTTGGAGTCCCAACGGAGGGACGTGCAGGATGTCCTACATGCTTGATATTCTGGATATTGTTGTTGAGCTTCAGCCAGGGCGTTGTAATCCAATCCCAGTTGAACGGCAGTCAACGTGTTTCTTGACAGGGCATCGGCAACGGGATTCCTTTTCCCAGGGACGTATTGAAGGGTGCAATTGTATTCAGCCACGGCGGAGAGATGTCGCCATTGCCGGGCGGACCAGGCATCAGACTGTCGAGTAAAGGCGTGCACCAGAGGCAAATGGTCTGTGCAAATGACGAAGGGCGTACCTTCTAAGAAATGACGAAAGTGACGGACAGCCAAGTGCACCGCCGGCAATTCTCGATCAAAGGTAGAATAGCCCGATTCTGCCTAGGACAGTTTTCTGCTGAAGAAGGCCAATGGGCAGGGCGAGCCATTGCCCACCTGCTAGAGTACTGCACCAATAGCGATGTCGCTGGCATCGGTGGAGAGAAGGAGAGGGGCGTGTGGGATAGGAAAAGTGATAGCCGCAGCAGTTGATAGGGGCTTCTTTGCATTGCAGTAGGCTGCTTCTTGAAGGGGACCACACTTCAGGTCCTTTGGCTTTCCCTTGAGGGAGGCGTAGAGGGGAGCAAGAGCGGCAGCAATGGCTGGCAGAAAACAGTGATAATAGTTGATCATGCCCAAGAATTCCTGCAGAGCTTTGACGGTCGAGGGCGCGGGGAAGTTCTGAACGGCTGATACCTTCTTAGGGAGGGGATGGACTCCTTCAGGAGTGATGCGGTGCCCTAAGAACGACACTTTGTTGGCGCCAAAGGTACACTTGTCGTACCGGACTACAAGGCCGGTTTGTTGGAGGCGGTCGAGCACGATGCGCAGGTGACGGAGGTGTTCCTCTTTTGAGGAGGAGAACACAAGTATGTCGTCCACATAACATACACAGAGAGGGAGGTCTCCTAAGATGCCATCCATGAGACGTTGAAACGTGGCCCCAGCAATACGAAGGCCAAAACAGGAGTAATTGAAGGTGTATGTACCAAACAGAGTGGTGATGGCGGTCTTGGGGATGTCTTCCGGGTTCATAGGCACCTGATAATACCCCTTCAGGAGGTCGAGCGTAGAGAAAACCTTAGCTTTGTGCAGGTTGGAGGTCACGTCGGCAATGTTTGGGAGGGGGTAGTGATCCGATTCTGTTTGCATGTTCAGGCACCTGTAATCCCCGCACAGACACAGGGAGCCATCTTTCTATATATATATATATATATATATATATATATATATATATATATATATATATATATATATATACATATATATATATATATATATATATATATATATATATATATACATATATATATAATATATATATATATATATATATATATATATATATATATATATATATATATATATATATATATATATATATATATATATATATATATATATATATATATATATATATATATATATATATATATATATATATATTTATATATATATATATATGTATATATATATATATATATATATATATATATATATATATATACATATATATATATATATATATATATATATATATATATATATATATATATATATATATATATATATATATATATATATATATATATATATATATATATATATATATATATATATATATATATATATATATATATATATATATACATATATATATATACATATATATATATATATATATATATATATATATATATATATATATAATATATATATATATATATATATATATATATATATATATATATATATATATATATATATATATATATATATATATATATATATATATATATATATATATATATATATATATATATATATATATATATATATATATATATATATATATATATATATATATATATATATGTATATATATATATATATATATATATATATATATATATATATATATATATATATATATATATATATATATATATATATATATATATATATAATATGTGTGTGTGTTTGTGCATCAAGATCCATTTGAATTTTGATTTGTGAGTGTATTATTATTGTATTTTGATGTGCAATTCCTATCAATAAAAACAAACTAAACCGAAATATAATATTTTATTTTTATCCATCATTGTTCTCTTGGTCTTAAACAGAAAACTGTGTCCCATGAATCTTTAATTGATCAGAAAATGCCATGATATATCAAATGAAGACTAATAGACTTTTCGTTCTTCTTCATCCTATGTTGGGATATGGTTTGAATGCATTGATAGTAAATACTTTACATTCTTTACTATCATATATTTGGATATTGTTTGAATACATTGATAGAAAAAACTTTTATCCTAATGCTTGTTAACTAACAACATTTATACAAATAGGTAATATCATCGTCATATCAGAACGCACGACACTGGGCCGAGACATGGCTCAGTTGACGGGATAGAAAGAAAGAAAGAAAAAATACTGACCATCGTTTGGCCAACCTTCTTTAGGTGGGTCCTGGCCACCTCTATGCCTTCCTCAGTGGCAATATTGAAAAAAACCTGAAGTGGGATTTCCTACGGGAAATGGCCATCTGCAACGCAAAGAAAGCTATATCATCTGATTTTGCTCTCAATTTTTCCGAGCCACATGCCCTTCTTCTCTCCACTGATACCAATGACGTTGCGATTGGCGCAGTACTTGAGTAGGTAGCTAACGGTTTACCCTGACCATTGGCCTTCTTAAGTAGGTAGGTGTCTAAACCAGAATCCAGCTACCGTGAATTGTGGACAGTGAATTTGGTTATCCATCACTTATGCCATTAATTTGAGGATATACCCTTCATAATTCACACGAACCGCGGGGCCCTGATGTACGCCCATAGACACTGACATCTCTCTGCCTTGGCTGAATACAACTGCACCCTTTAACACATCCCTGGGATAAGGAATCAGTTTGGTTCTGCCAATAAACAGATATGATGCCATTCCCCTGAGATTGGATAACAATGCCTTGGCAAAAGCCCAATAAAACGATCCAGGGTATCAATTTTGATGTCCAGCTGCAATGACTCGCAATAGCTTACAAGGCTTCCTGGAGTCCTCCTTGGATTAAGAGCCACTCCTAAGGGCTCCCTGGATATCTCAGCAGCTAAAATTGTTTATGGAGACATGTTAGTCTTTCATTTTGATTATTTTCCATCTGCAACCTGCACTGCCTATCTCCAGCCCCAACGTCACGTTGTGAGGAAATTTACTCCCCAGCACCAGACTTATCACAATTCTTTTTGAGCACTGACACTTGCAAGACGCCGCTGAGACCCCTTTACATGTTATCCGTCGCTAACAGAAGGCTTTTATAATTAACCTTCGTGGCAAAAAAGACTGGGTCTCCGTTAATCGCATAAAACCTGCGTATTTCATGTAAGATGACCCACCAACAGTTCGGCACTCTAGGGCAGGGTGTTTTATCTCACATGTATGTCTTTTGTAGAGGAGGAGCTCTGAAATGCTTGTATTTTTCATATACTGTGATGCTATTGGTATTTTTTTCTGTCTCAGTCTCTCTCTCACACACTGATGAAAAAAAAAAGTTTTAGAATTTCATTGCATGTTTCATATTGTTAAAATTCCATGACATTGTTATACTTTATGGTTTGTATATAACGAAAGCTCGTTGTATCGTTTGAATAAGCTGATTAATGTCCAGCTCGTCTTTCCATGAAGGTCCTTATCAGAGTGTCACAACATGAAGGAACAATGGTAAAAGTAACTACTCTTATGGAACTTCATTGAAACTTTCCCCACTTCTACGAAGTTTTTATGTTATTTTGATTGTGGTTTTATCGATTCTTTCTATTGGTGTTACATAAAAGATATTTGGTATATATAGCATTCTCTCTCTTTCTCTCTCTCTCTCTCTCTCTCTCTCTCTCTCTCTCTCTCTCTCTCTCTCTCTCTCTCTCTCTCATCTTATGCCATTATGAATTTGATTTAGTATACCAAATTGATAATTTATAAAAAGATCTTCTGATAGCATTTACACATTCACACCTTCTACAGCAAGATTCTCGGTGAATATAAGAAACACTTATAGTAAGGTTAGTTATCGGATAGGTGACCAAAAATTAGGTGAACAATTCTTAGTATTATCTTCGTGACAATTGAAAGGATTATATAGCTAAAATAAGCAAGGAAGGAAGAGCTTTGACCAATCATGAAACATTTCCAGTATATAATAAAGAGCAAGAGTCTGCATATATATATATATATATATATATATATATATATATATATATATATATATATATATATATATATATATATGAATATATTTATATATATATATATATATATATATATATATATATATATATATATATATATATATATATATATATATATATATATAAATATATTCATATATTTATATATATATATTCATATATATATATATATATATATATATATATATATATATATATATATAAGTATATATACGTATATAATATATATATATATATATATATATATATATATATATATATATATATATATATATATATATATATATATATATATATATATATATCAAGGCACTTCCCTCAATTTTTGGGGGTAGCCGATATTAAACAAATGAAATAAAAAAGGGACCTCTCCTCCCCACGTTCCACCAGCCTGACAATGGACTCAACCGAGTTCGTCTGGTACTGCTAGGGTGGCTCAGCCCACCCTCCCCCGTTATCCACAACAGATGAAGCTTCATAAAAGTGAATCCCCTATGGGAACTGCATTACAATCGCTCGCCATTCATTCCTATTTCTAGTGTGCTCTCTTGCCTGTCTTACATCTATCCTCCTATCACCCAGATCTTTCTTTACTCCATCCATCCACCCAAACCTTGGCCTTCCACTTTTACTTCTCCCATCAACTCATGCATTCATCACCTTATTTAGCAGACAGCCATTTTCCATTCTCTCAACAAGGCCAAACCACCTCAACACATTCATATCCACTCTAGCTGCTAACTCATTTCTTACACCCGTTCTCACCCTTCAGTACTTAGTTCCTAATCCTATCTTCTCGAGATACACCATCCATACTTCTTAGACACTTCACGTGAAACACATTTAATTTCTGTCTCTCCATCACTTTCATTCACCACAACTATGATACATACAACACAGTTGGTACAATCACTTTCTCATATAGAACTCTCTTTGCACTCGTGCCCTACCCTCTATTTTTATTACTCCCCTAACTGCCCCCAACACTTTGCATCCTTCATTCACTTTCTGGCGAACATCTGTTTCCAATCCACTATTTGCTGCAACAACAGACCCCAAGTAATTAAACTGATCCACCTCCATAAGTAACTCTCCATTCATTAAGACATTCAACCTTGCACCACCTTCCTTTCTCGTATATCTCATAACCTTACTCTTACCCACTTTAACTCTAAACTTCTTTCTATCACACACCCTTCCAAATTCTGTGACTAATCGGCCAATCTTCTCTTTCGCATCTGCAACCAATGCAGTTTCATCCGCAAACAACAAGTGATTTACCTCCCATTCATAGTCATTCTCGTTTTCCAATTTCAATCCTCGTCCAAGCACTCGAGCATTCCCCTCTCTCACCACTCCATCAACATACGAGTTAAACAACCACGGTGATGTCACACATCCCTGTTCACCCCCACTCTCACCGGAAACCAATTGCTCACTTCATTTCCTATCCTAACACAAGCTTTACTAACTTCGTAGAAACTGCTTGCAACAACCTTCCACCAACTCCATATAACCTCATTACATTCCACATTGCTTCCCTATCAACTCTATCATATGCTTTCTCCAGATCCATGAACGGAACATACACCTCCTTACCTTTTGCTAAATATTTCTTGCATATCTGCCTAACTATAAAAATCTGATTCATACAACCACTACCTCTTCTAAAACCACCCTGTACTTCTATGATTGCATTCTCTGTTTTATCCTTAATCCTTTAATCTACCATAAACTTTTCCAACTACACTCAACAAACTAATACCCCTTGAATTACCACACTCATGGACATCTTCCTTACCATTATATAGTGGTCAATACACGCAAAAATCCAATATACCGTACCATTGACAACCCAAACACATATTAGATAATCTCACCAACCATTCAAGGACAGTGACACCCCATTCCTTCAACATCTCAGCTCTCACACCATCCATACCAGATGATTTTCCTGCTCTCGTTTCATCTAGTGCTCTCCTCACTTCCTCGCTTGTAATCTCTCTCTCATTCTCATCTCCCATCACCGGCTCCTACACACCTGCAACAGGAATTATATCCACTTCCCTATTATCCTCAACATTCAGTAAACTTTCAAAATACTCCGCCCACCTTTTTCTTCCCTACTCTACTTTTAACAATCTTCCATTTCCCTTTTTCACTGTCTCTTCAATTCTTGAACCATCCTTCCTTACTCTCTTCTCTTCTTTCCAAAACTTATTCTCTTCATATGAATGAC
>NC_090738.1:76905043-76912543 GCF_036898095.1 Palaemon carinicauda
AGCGTTCGGGAGAGCTGCCTGAGAACCAAGGACACTTCTCTTCCTATTTTTTATTTTTTTTCTTTTTACTTCATAACTCTGACGCCCTTAGGCTGACCACCACACTGCCAGATCTTGTTCCTGGAGCATTCTGGAAGTAGCAAAGTCTCCTATACAAAGATGACTCCAGGGTTACATAGATTAAATAGAAAATTCAAGCCTTAAGACATAGCCATATCTACCTCTCTCTCTCATACACAGGGCAGAGTATTATTTTAAAAGTGTTTAGTAAAATATCAGAGTTTCTCTGTGACATGTTTATGTAAACAAGTGAAACAAATGATTTTAGAGTTTTCATAAGTATTTCCTTTGTCTCAGTCGAAGGTTAATTAAGATTTAATATTCCGAGTCCAGTGACTATATAATATTCAGTATGTAACATTTTTGTCTTAATCTAAGCATTGTTCAGATTTATGTATTTTTTTTCAAAGTGTTTTAATACATATAGAATATGTTTATTTTAGTAAAGAGTTTATTATTCCAATCACAGAAGTTTTAATTAGTATTCGCTCGTATCATGTGAAGAATCGATGTTCAAGTTGTTTGAATAAATATGAATAATTATTCCCCAGTTTAGTTTGAGTGTACTTAAGAGACCTTTGAATGTTCAATGTTTTATATATGGCTCTCTAAGAGTCATGAAACTGTCTCAGAGTTCAGGTATTAATATTTCAAAGCGTGACAGATTTGATGCACAAGCAAATTGGTGTTTGAAACTAGTGAGGTTGTTTATCTTACCAGCTGTTATATATATATATATATATATATATATATATATATATATATATATATATATATATATATATATATATATATATGTATATATATACATATATATATATATATATATATATATATATATATATATATATATATATATATATATATATATGGGGACCATCTCATCATATATATATATATATATATATATATATATATATATATATATATATACATATATATATATATATATATTTATATAAAGATATATATATATATATATATATATATATATATATATATATATATACACATATATATACACATATATAAATATACATATATTTTCAAATAATTCATATATTATCGATATATTAATGTCTGGATTCTTTTAACGACCTCGGGGTCAGAGCCCCAGTTAAAATCAAACAAACACAACAGCTTCTGACCGGCCGGGACTCGAACCCTTGTCCAGGAATCTTATATGAACATTAACATACCACTTGGCCACGAAGAAAGATATAAGACAACAGCAATTTTTCTGTACTTATCCCTGTTGAATTTAGGGATTTTGTAATTAGAATTGAAATCAACTCATCTTCACCATTGTAGCTAACTAGTGCTTGTGACCTGGCATTCCATTAACAATAGATTTTACACATCAGATGTGTTTTTCATATCCAAATAAGTCATATACTTTTTTATACATTGTTTGGATTTTCTTAAAGATCCCGGAATCAGAGCCCCATGAAAAAAAAATACACTAATAAAACAGGTTGTACCCGGTGGGTGGTCAAACCCAGGTCTGGCAAACTTGTATAGACAGTGACATACCACTTGGCCACGAAGACAGATAAAAGTCAATGACAATTCTTATGTACTTATACCTGTCTAACTCATGTTTTTTATACTTAGAATAGATATCAACCCATCTTCACCATCGTAGCTAATTAGTATATATGGGACTTAGCATTTAATTAATGATATATTTAGAAAAATAAATTTTTTTTTCATAATCAAATAAGCTAAATCTTTTTGATATATTAATGTTTGAATTCTCTTAATGACCTTGGGATCAGAGCCCCATGCAAAATCACACAAAGACAACAGCTTGTGACCGGCCAGGAATTGAACCCTGGTCTAGGAATCTTGTATGAACATTGACTCAACACTTGGCCACGAAGAACAATAAATGTCAATGACAGGTCCTATGTACTTATATCTGTCGAATTCAGGTTTTTTTGTACTTGGAATCAAAATCAACCTATCTTCACCATCGTAGCTAATTGGTGTGTTTAGGACTTGGCATTCTATTATGAAAAATATTGCACAATTAGACGTTTTTTTTCATATTTAAATAAGCCGTATTCTTTTGATACATTAATGTGTGGATTCTCATACCACCCTAGGGATCAGAGCCTTAGGCGAAATTACACAAGGACAACAGCTTGTGACCAGCCAGGAGTAGAAACCTAGTCCAGGAAACTTGAAGGAACATTGACGTACCACTTGGCCAAGAAGAAAGATAAATGTCAATGACAATTCATCTTAATTATATCTGTCGAATTCAAGTTTCTTGTACTTATAATTAAAATATACCCATCTTCACTGCCGTACTAGTATGTTTGTGACGTTGATTTCTATTAATGATAAATTTTGTACATTTAGATGTGTTTTTCATATTCAAATAAGCCATATATTGTTTTATAATAATGTCTGGGTTCTCTTAACGACCTTGGGATCAGAGCCCCAGGTGAAATCACACAAAGACAGCAGCATTTGATCGGCCATGAGTTGAACTCTGGTCCAGGAAACTGGTATGAACATTGACATACTACTTAGAAACAAAGAGAGATAAAGTCAAAGACAATTCTTCTGTACTTCTACCTATCGAATTCATGTATTTTGTATTTAAGATTGAAATCAACCCATCTTCATCATCGTACCTAATTTTTATGTTTATGACTTGGCATTTTATTCATGATAAACTTTACACATTTATATATGTTTTTACATATTCAGATAAGCCATATATTTTTGATACATTAATGTCTGGATTCCCTAAACGACTTCGGGATCAGAGCCCCAGGTGAAATCACACAAACACAATAGCTCCTGACCGATCTGTAGTCAAACCCTGGTCCAGGAAACTTTTATGAATATTGACAGACCACTTGGCCACGAAAAACGATAAAAGTTAATGACAATTCTTCTGTACTTATACCTGTTGAATACAGGTTTTTTGTACTTATAATTGAAATCAACCCATCTTCACCATCGTAGTTAATTGATATATCTATGACTTGTCATTCAATTAATAATAGATTTCGAACATTTGAATTTTTGGAACAATAATGTCTATTCTTTCAATGACCTCGGGCTCAAAGTCCTAGGCGAAATCATGAGAAAAATCATAGTGAATATTGAATGAAAATTTATGGAGTCACGAGACAGATCGGTACACCAGTAACGAAGTAAAAATTCAAGTGCACTGAATGATGATTTCATGAAAGCAAAAATAACTAAACCACACACAAATATTAAAGGAACAAGACTGCAAATAAAAGAAAAAAATAATAATAATAAGGAAAAGTGCAGAGTAGAAAATTGTTACAAATATGTACTCGAAAAAAACAATATTATGAAAATAACTGCATGGAAGGCTTTTTCCACGAAGGGGAAGGATGCGGAAGAGGGAGCAAGAAAGGACAGGTGCTTCTTGCTTAGAGCCGGCATTTTCGAATTGGTGAAGCCGCGGCTCTTCAGGCAGTCTGCCAGTAAAGCTTGGGCCTTTCAGTTATCAAACACGAACACCTCCTTAGGCTTCGTCTCCTACTTGGAGGCCGGTTCGGTGTTAAGTTGGACGTAACAGTCCGGGTAAGCCTCGAAGTTCGGGAAGAATTCCACTTCTTCCAGGAGGATAGACCCAAGCTTGTCGTTTATGAAGATCTTGCCAGTTGTGATTGGCATATGCTCGGCGTATCTCAAAGGGTTAGACTCCGAGCAGGAAGGAAGATCCTTAACCGAGATCTTCTTCGGTTGCCTCTATTCCAAAAAATGACTTGTAATCTGGGCGGAATGCTTACTAAGTCTCTCGTCCATTAAGGCCACCAATACCCGGATGGCATCTTCGGTGGCAGGCAGCACGGGCTGCGGTGCGGCGGAGGTAGAGAGGACTGGCTCCTCGGTCTCTACAGGAGCTGCCGGAGGTGGAGGGGCGGCCTCGCCCTCCGAATCAGGGTATTCCACCTGATCCTCCTCATCTTCCGGATCCTCGCTCATGAGGGTCCTCTCAGTATCGTCGGACACGTCCGACATCTTCTCCACCTCGTCTAGACTACACTTGCTAAGCGTAGTCTCGATGTCTGTTTCAACGGTCACCTGAACCAGTGGGATCTGATCCTGGGGGATCACAGAGTCTGCTTACGTTTTTGGGAAAAGGTTGGCCCTCATCTTCTCGTTGGGGAGATACGGTCCGGCAGCGTTTTTCTGGAAACCGCGCACCCACCTGCGCAGTTTCTCTCGAGCATTGTCCCTGGCTTCTAAGGACGGGGGGTTGTCAAATCTCTCATCGAGGAGGCCTTTGCAGACTGGGCAGGAGACTGGATCCCAGTATTTGAGGTTGCCCATCTTTGCCGTACAAGGGGCGTGAGTCCGACACGCACCATGCCCGTAAAAGTCCGGACGGCGGACCGAGAAGAAGGGTCTTTCACATTTCACATACTCTTCCTGTAAAAGAAAGAGAACATGAGTACATGGAAATAGAGTCATGACTTACATTACACTTAAATTAAGATTTCTTAAACTAATTCTTAACTTAGAATGGTGTTATGTGAGCTCCGGATAGGTGAGCTAGAAAATAAGTAGGAAGACACATACTTGTGAATCCCGTCCAGCCAGGTACTGCGACCTTTTCTGCTGGCAATTACTTAAAACCTGGGTTATAGGAGAGGGAATGGTATTCCTATGGGGAAGCCAGTCTAGGGTTCCTTATAAAGGAATTGTCTGCAGGGTAGAGAAGGTCTGAGATCGCTCAGAACTTATATAAAGGAGGGGAAAAGGGATAAACCCCTCAATATTTGGGAAGGTCCCGGTAAGAGACTGCACTTAGTATGCTGGAAATTTGTATGGTATACTCATACAGCTCAGAGACTGTCTTCAGGGTATGAGATAGCAAAGAAGATCAGTCTAGCTATATGGATGTATAGGTCGACTGCCGGCATGGGGCCGGCAGCCGGGGGAAAAGGGTGCTTGTCCCTGGAAGCCGTGTCGCGTTGCCGGCAAGCCGGAGGCCTGGTCCTGCGGGGTGAATCCGTCAAGGCTATGCTCTAAGTAGCAGAGAGGTAGGAAACACTTACAGGGGCGACCGCCGGCACGGGGGCAGGTCGACGGCAGGGCAAAGGCCTCCGCGATGGTGAACCTAACTGGGTACATAAGATGGAAGGTGTCTGAGAAGCCGGCGGCAGCGGTGGTGGCGGCAGCAACCGCTGGCAGCGGTTTTGGTCGCCGGCAGCGGTAGCAGCCGGCAGCGGCAGTTGCCAGCAGCAGCCGGCAGGCTGGCGCCATGGAGGGTACTCAGACAGGAAGTCCTATGAAGTAGGAAGGTCACCGGGTGTGCTGACGACTAGCGGCGGCAAGTGGCGGCGGCCCCCGGCAGCGTATAGCCTTAGGTAAACCTGAGATAGGAAGGTCCTATATAGTAGGAAGTTACCTGACGTGCCGGCGGCCGTTGCCGACAGGCGGCGGCGGCAGTGGACCAGCACCATGATAGGAGAGGGAAAGAGAAGGAGGGAAGGAGGAAGAGTAATGTCCGATACCCAACCGGCTTTCCTCCGGAAGGAGTGTACTCATGATGGGGGGTTGGCTATCATCCCACGGCAGGGAGCCGGCAGACGGCTGGGTGCCCAAGGTAATCCAAGGGAGGATCAGAGAACACTCTAGACATGGGGCGGGGGGGGGGGGGGATGGTGATCTCCTGCTGGAAGGGCGGCTGCTAACACAACCCCATAGTTCAACTATGAGGGGGAAGTGTAGCAGAGCAGCCACCCAGGCAAGAAAGCGCAGCTTAACCTACCATTCTCCCCGAGGGGAATTGTAGGACAGCGGACAGGGGTGTGAAGGCAAGCTGACACAAAGAATAGAGTGGGGTAGGGGGTGATGAGGGGGCAGAAGGGATCGAGACCCTAAAGCTCCCAGAGGGTGGGGGAATCTGTTTTCTATACTACCCAGGTAGGAGAGAGGCGCTCTCCAACCCTAAGGTAGGCTAGCTCAGAGTAGGAACAGAACTGGTGTACTGTCCTAAACTATAATAAAACAGAGACCCCCAGGAGATCTCCTCCTAGATTAGGTAAGGCTGGGGAAGTATCGCTAGGCTACAGGAGGAAGGGAAAAGTCCCAACCAAGAGCAGTCTAGGGGGGAAGGGCTAGGCAATCCCCCCCCCCCCCACCTTCAGTCTCAGTTGATACCCCAGGGGAAAGACGTTCCTTAGGGGTGGACTGGGATGAACGATAAGTACTCTGGGGTTTTGACCGAAATCCCCCCATACACTATGGGAGGGAAGAGAGAAGAACTACCTAACCTTACCTACCCGAAGTGTTTCGGGTAAGGGGCTACGAAAGACAAGGCTACCCAGAGGGAGGTACATAGGGTAAGGGAGATAAGGAGGCATACAAGGATCCCAGCGTTGGGTTAGGTATGGCCTAGTTAGACCAGGCACCGTTCCCTGTATGGTTCCCCGAAGGCGAAAATATGTGCAACATGGAATCTTGTATATGTTTAAAAATGCCTAAATCTTCATAAAATAACACTAGGAACACTCATATGCAGAAGTAAATATGACTAATAGGCTGCGGCCTATGCTAGGCATAAAGGCTAGTATGGGGTCGACTGGCAAGGAGCGCCGAAGACCACAACGGCATAAATGAACGATTCCTAAATTGAAGATTAATTAATCTAAGATAAATTACTTATAAGGCCGTGAAGGCTATGCTGGCTAACTAAGCCTATATCTTCATTAACATAACACTAGGAACATTATTATATTATGCAGAAGCAAACATGAACACTAAACTGTAGCCTATGCTAGGCTGAAAAGCTAGTATGGGGTCGGCTAACTAAGATCGCTGAAGACCAGTAACGGCATAATATAACTTTTTTCCTAATAATGAAGACTAAATAACTAAAGATTTATCTCAGATAAAAGGTCGGGGAAGGCTGTCCTGGCTAACTAAATAACGCATGCAAGCGAACAGCCGCGCCGTAAATGGCGACCAGAGGCAAGGCTCAGCTCGGCCACAAAACACAAGATTTTAGCGTAAAAAATCGTTACTCGACGGCCAGAGCTTATTTAAACAATATAAGAACCTGGTACTCAACTTTCCAGAAGAAGGCGAAGCAGAAGGTTGAGACATCTTGAAGGATGCACACAAAAAACAGTGATAACTGGGAACAAAACAAAAGGCGTTATGGCTACTAATAGAGGAATGATGCTGGCGGACGTGACGTCACGCAGCTGCAAGTATCGTAACAGTGACGAAGGGAGAGTATCTTTGGAACGGCACCTTAATTACCTCCCACATTCACTCGCCACATCTCCCCCTCGAAGCGTAAACGCTAGGTTGGGTGCATATGGCCATGTTACGTGTTAATGCATGCGTTCCCTGTTGATATACGATATTCTAAAGGGTTAACCCTTAGAATACTCGCTCTAGAAGTTAGAATTCTGTGAAAACCTTTAGTTT
>NC_090738.1:76927543-76930043 GCF_036898095.1 Palaemon carinicauda
AGAAGGCAATAAAATAGGAGAAATAACAGATGTCATATCACCTTGGAGGTATAACCTGATGCCTCGGAAGTAGGAGACGTCTCTTTGTCGTCTCCGCATTATTATTATTATTGTTATTATTATTATTAATAGCTAAGCTACAATACGCTTTGGAGAAGCAGAATGGCATAAACTAAAGGGCTTCAATAGGGAAAAATAGCCCAATGAAGGAATGAAATAGAAATGTAAATGAATTATATGAGAAGTAATGAATAAAAAATATAAAATATATTAAGATCATTAACAATGTTAAAATAGATCTTTCATATATCGACCATGAAGACAAACTTATGGTGACCTTTTTTACAAAAAATCATCCACAGCAAGTTTCAAATACCGAAGTTTCACCAATTCAATTGACTGATTATAAAAATCTTTCCCCTATCCTGGTAGACCTGCATTAAAACGTTTGTTATAATTACTATTGTTGTTGTTGTTGACGTTGTTGTTGTTGTTGTTGTCGTTGTTGTTGCTGTTGTTGTTGTCTTTATGTAAGTTTAAAAAAAAAGAGCCACATGATTATTGATTTTTGTACCTAAAAGGACGGAATAGAATATCTAGATTTGTAATTGAAAATATCTCATTTCTTGAAAATTACCTTAACCTAAAAGATGACTGTTAAAGATATTTGTTAGGAAATACGTCAAGATCTGTTCAACAAATCCTTAATAATATGAAATTTAATTCTCTGATATATTAGCACTGGGCATATTTTAGCCTTCCAGAATATCACTTTATCTATTGAACACTTCAGATATATAATTGGCCGGTATTCAATGGGTTGTTCGAGTAAAAGCCTTTGGTAATTCTGAGGATTTTAGAGAGTGCTAAATATCCAGTATTTATATGTGAAAAAGAATTTAAAGATATTCATCATTCTATAAAAATTTAAGAAATAGAAACCTACGAATATTTTTCTTTCGTGGGCGGGGGGGATTTAAAGGTTTTCTCTGTGTGTGTGTTTCTATAAAAATAATTCAATCATTCTTTGGAAAACGGTGTAACAGTATTCTTTACTTATTCAGAATAATAAAAGAAAGGTTATCCATATGATGACTTACAAGTATCTCATACCACAATATTCTAATCATTAGATGCAATATGATGGGTGTTATGACGTTAATATATCCAAGCAAGAAATGAAGGTTATCCCATAAAGAAAGGAAACTGGCAAACATCTACAAGGTAATACTTTCGCTCATTTCTCTTTCTAGTTCCATTAAACGATATTCCACCAAGATAGGGCAAAATTGATTCATCAATTAGCGTTTTGAGGCTTTAGAGCCAAAGTAGCATACGGTAGCTTCCGGTCTGAAATGAATAAACGGATTTTGAGCGAAGCGAAAAATCTATTTTTGGGTGAGATGGCCATGTCGTCCTGATGGAAGTTCCTAAAGGGTAGCTTCCTTGGGTATATATAACTACGGCGATATTCCCAGAGAATTTACCTTAAGGTACCCAGAATTCTAACTCCTGGAGCGAATATCCCTAATAAAAGAACCAGGGATATCGCGAAATATCAGAGGACGTATTCTTGACACGCCACATGGCAATCTGCACCCCGAACAGAGTTAACACTTCGAAGGGGTCAATTGGCAAGAAAACGAAAACGAGAAAGAAAAAGGAGAGCCGGTCGCAAGGTATCTCTCCTCTCCCGTTTCGTAAGCGTGCATTGCGCCGCTCACGGCTCCATCTGTATTCCTTGTAGCGATACACGAGGTGCTACAGATACTGTATGTAGGGAGGGGACCTACAGCCCTTTAAAGGAAGGAAGGGTGGGTCCATCAGGACGACATGGCCATCTCACCCAAAAATAGATTTTTCGCTTTGCTCAAAATCCGTTTTTTGGGCTCAAGCCATGTCGTCCTGATGGAAGTATACCAGAGCATTACTCTATCTGTGGATTCTTAAAACGTGCCGTACTCACCGAAGGTATTTCCCGGCCAACTATACCTAGAGACCTAAGATGTTACCGTTATACATCTTTTCAACTAACCATAAACCATGTTAGTGCTTCCTGCCCCCTACAGGGAAGAGTCCTACTAGACTCTGGAAAAGTCTCGAAGGGTACATATCCCTATGTATGAATAACAGACAAGCCAATATAGTGGTCTCACCCTATATCATGTAAAGCATAGTTTGTAAAGAACCACTGCGTCAATATGAAATATCGACCAGTTCTCCGTTCAATACTGGATTGGACAAAGGTTTATATCCGAGTAGGAGGAAACTTGCATATCCGCCACCGTCCCCTTAGGGCATGGAGTCCTGCCGCCAAGGGAAAGCATAAACCAATGCAAAAAATGCTTGCATAAAGGAACAATCTATTAGAATTATCCCAGATAAATATACATAGTACGTAATGCTAAATTATTTCAAATAAATTGACAGAGGTGAAGGAGACACAAGGTTCACAAGAACTAGTTTATTGACAAACAATAAATAAAACAGGTTAAACAAC
>NC_090738.1:76940043-76950043 GCF_036898095.1 Palaemon carinicauda
TCCTTGAACAACTTTCCCCTAAAACAGCACATTATCGAAGGTTTCAATACAAATCAATTTAAAATACTATCAGAACAAGCTACCAATTCATCCACATTCATGTATAATGACAAGTTATATGAACTGGTAGATGGACTAGCAATGGGATCGCCGTGTGGATCAACCTTGGCTAATATATTCCCTTGTTAAAAACTTTTATAAGACTAAGCGCTCGTTTTTTTAGGTTTGGGATCATAAATCTACTAAAATTATTCAACAAAAACACTATTATATAGATGTCATCATGTATGTTCAACTTATCCAGGGCTTTACTTGACAGAAAATTTTCTAAAATATTTTTTTATTAACCATGGGCTCCTTATGAACCTCTATTGCAATCAAGTCAAGAAGTCTTTAAGTATAATTTACAGTTAAAATTTAGCAATTCAAACGGCCAGTAAGAAAAAGTTATAGGTTTGCTTTTTAAATTACCAAAGATTCTACTAGGACTACTTTACAAATTGAAAAAAAGAAGAGATATTCCTGTCACAAAAGCAGATAAACATGATAAATTTGTAGTTTTAGATGTTAATTCTTATAAAGATAAGTTTTAGATGTTATTAAATGACGATTCTACATACAATAAAGTAACACCGGATCCACTTAAACGATGACAGACAACGTACAGTGCAATAAGAACTTAAAAGCTCTCCTCCATAAAGATTATGGAGAGTTGTGCAAGAAATTACAGGCTTACTTTCCATCTCTTTCCCGCATGTATGGGTTGCAGAAGATTCACATGGAAGGAGTTCCTATGATGCCAATTACTTCAACCCGCAATTGTGTACCCTACGCTATATCTTAATGGATAGCAACACTACTTTCCCCATGTCTTGGCACCATATTATATTCTAATTTAAAAGATACTTGTAAACTTGTGGACATAATTAGAAATATTGATCTTCAAAACGAAAAGTTGGTCACTTTTTATGTTGAATCCCTATTTACCAAAGTCCCTGTACAACAATATCTTTAGTACCAGAGTAACAAAATTGATACATTACATTAAGTATACTTGTACCTAATGGTATTTTTATAAAGTTGATACATTTTTTTGCTTCTGAGTCGTATTTTACTTTTAACGGTCAGTTTTTCTCTCAAATATATAATCTATCTACGGGTTCCACTATGTTTCTTTTTCTAGCAAACAATTTTATGGATTTTTTTTAAACAACTTCTACCTCATATTTTAGATTTTTAGATTTCATGGGTGAGATATGTTGATGATATTTTTGCTGTTGCTCCATGTTTTCTTAATATTGAAATCTTTAAAAAGTCTTTAAACAATCTCAATCCTTCAATTAGATTTAAAGTTGAAATAGAAGATAATAATGAATCATCTTTTTTGGACACACTAGTAATCCGCACGGAAGTTTGCTGTTCTAAATTCTATGCTTACAGGAAAAAACTCATTCAGATTAATATATATATATATATATATATATATATATATATATATATATATATATATATATATATATATATATATATATATATGCATTTTCCAAATATGCAAGAGCTTCGAAAGTAGGGTTATCTATAACTTATATTTAAGGGCGTTTAAAGTTTGTGACCATAATTTCATTTAATATGAAATCATTCATCATAAAAATGTTTCCAAGAAGCATGGCTATGATTCTAGGTTTATTAAAGAGGCACACTTAAAGCAAAGAAAACATACTATGTTGTAAGGGAAAAAGAACCATTTCTAAGAAGTGATGGATGTCTCCTCATCAGTCCTCAAACAGGCCAAGAATCCAAATTACTTGATACCTGCCTAAAAAGGTGTAAACTGGTTAGGGTATAAAAAAATAACTTAACTATTGACGATATGTTCACAAAATCTGGGAAAGGAAAGACTGCGAAACAAGCATATATACATTAACTCCCATGTGGTTTATGTGATAAGTTATACATAAGAGAGTCAGTAGATTTTGAAAGAAGAAAAGGAGAACATGAAGATTCCATCAAAAGAGAAGATGAAAATAGGGCTATTTTTAAACAAATAAAACTGGAAATTCATCCAATACATCTCAAGAATATGGACGAATTGATATAATTGCTGATACATATAGACGGAAACTCACTGTGGGTGTTTTAATTCAAAATTCTAATAATTTTAATATTTATCAAAGTAATTTTAAATAAGATCTGTTTTAAATAATATTGCAAAAAAATCAATGCAATTATTGTTAAGAAATTGTTGATAATATAAACAAACCACCGCGAAATGCTGTTAATGTTCCCTGAGAATGTGACGGTTTTTTTTTCTCTATTTCTTACGAACCTTTCTGTACCTCTTAAAAAAAAATACAAACATTTGTTTATGAAGAGGAAGGGACATGGTTCCCTCGAGAGCTAAATAAATTTAATTTGTCATACATTGTAGGTTATTTTATTTGTCATAAATACACGAAGCATTATATATTTTAATATATATATATATATATATATATATATATATATATATATATATATATATATATATATATATACCATTCCTTATAAGTAAGATTGCACAGCCTTTTGTTTGTCTTTGTGTCTTTTCCCCAAATGCTAATTCAGGCATCGTATCATAATGATAAATGGCTTCACCTAAAGCCGAACGACCCTCACATATTTCATAGAGATTCTAGAATTTATTACACCATCCGGGATATTGTATAGACCAGTAATATTTTATTTGTAAAAAAAACAGAACCGATTCGAGTAAATGTAGTTATGAAAGAGGATCTACGAAGGGGATTTATTGGTAATATACATAGGATCAATCAAGTATTTTTGAATAGCATTATGAAATATAGTATAATGTAGCTGAATTAATAGGAAAAAAATTATGTCGTGATGTATTGAGGATTATTTTTTCAAACATTGATTGAATGTTCTCTAGTAACTGTAGGGAAAATTTTTGGAATATGTTAATTTTGACATTTTCATTTATTCATTAATGATATATTGTGAAACAAATGAATTATGGATTCAGTACAGAGGGATGTCAAAGGGTACGAAATTAGGTTCTTTATGATTGTAATTGGATTATCCTACTCAAAATTTAATAATAAAACGTCTTAGATGCAAAAAGCATCAATATAACAAGAAACAACCACTCGAATGTTCCATCTGCTATGCTTTCCACATTGTGGAATATGATATTTAGATATTAAAGATATAGGAGCTTCTTCAACTTCTGAGCAGAACTTGAATATATAAAATAACTCTTCTTTTAGGTTCATTATTACCATAAGAAAATAATTTCTCCTTTCGCTACTGATTTCTTTTCGGCAATTTCAGGGTGTTATAAATCTATTGGAGAAATCTTGCTTTGTGACCTGGAAAGAACGACATATCTCAGGAGGTCATATCTCAGAGAGGAGGAAAAAGAGGCCGCCACCCATATCTATCTCTAAGACAAACGACAATCTGAGGCCATCTGATTAGTGGAGTTGAAGAGGGATGCATACTTGGCGTCACAATGCCAATGGTTGTATTTGAGGATTTCTGGAAGAAGACGCAATTTCTTAAAAGATGATAAAAAGGTGTTTCCAGGTAATATAGAATTTTTTTACTATAAATTTCACTTATTGCATTGAATGAAAAATATTTCGAGTCAAAGTCAAATATATTTATATATATATATATATATATATATATATATATATATATATATATATATATATATATATATATATATATATATATATATATATATATAAATATAAATATATATAGATATATATATATATATATATTATATATATATATATATATATATATATATATATATATATATATATATATATATATATATATATATATATATACATATAGCAATATCATGAGAATTTTTTTATGAATGCGTTTAAATCTGGCTCCATATACTATTAACGTCTCTGGAAATGGTTGAGTCTAGCAAAATGGTTATTTAAACGAAGAAAATATAAAAATAATAAAGGTTTTTGAACATATTGAATAAAATTGTTGTCGTATGAATGTCATTCTTATGTTTTTTTCTATGTTTTTTATCGGAATTACAAATAATAAAGGCCTTTTAGCTGAATAAAACAATAAAAATTCTTTATTATAACCCTAACAAAGTAGTAACATTTGTAACCATATGTATTTTATTACCGTTTTTATATAAACAATATAAAGCTCATATTTATGCAGTGCGTTACATAACTTATAATAAATCAGTTTAAAATTATAACCACCTTATTAACTACACCAATCTAAGAAGGAACTTTTTAATCTTCTCTATTGGATGACGTTACATTATCACGGAAGAGATACTATTATATATACCTTTTTAACTCTTTGACCATTGTCCCGTATATTCCATAATAGGCATATTTTCGTATAACTAAAATATATATTGGACAACAAAAAAAGAGGGTTGTAATTCGAATGATTGATAACACCAATGTGGTTTGGTATAACATTGATGGAAACATCTTCTTAATGACGTTTTTTTATTTTCATTTGACTCCATATTTTTATTGTTCTAAAAAGTATTAGTCCTCTTTCCAAATATGTGATAATGTAAAATTAATCAATATTCATACCATGCTTCCTAAAGTAATATATGATGCAAACTTAAAGCCTTCTAATTTACATATTGGAACCAACTATCCTAATCACAAGCTTCTATTCTCCCTCCCCCACTATGAAACAATTACATAGTTGCATAATTAAATGTTCCGTTTCTTGTTTTTCAAAATACAAAAAGTTAGGTAAATTATCTGTATATTACACAATAAACGTAAAATATTCACACTAATATATTCATGTGATATTCGTAGGAGAAGAAAATATTTCCCTTACATCTGTCGTAGGTAAAAACCGAAGTAATTTGGCGAAAAACCTGGTGACCTTTTACCAAGCATCTGAAAAACTCTCTCAAATGTCAGGCTGAAACAAAGGACGAGAATCATCTGCAGTTTATGACTACGAGGTCCTTAGAACGACGACGCAGCTCTGCGGAATTTCGAGGCATCTAAGAGGAAGAAGATGGTGAAGATGGAGAAGACAGCCAAAAGGACGATAGAAAAAAACAAAATATTATGATGAAGGTATACTATATATATATATATATATATATATATATATATATATATATATATATATATATATATATATATATATTTATATATATATATATATATATATATATATATATATATATATTTATATATATATATATATATATATATATATATATATAGATAAATATATATATATATATATATATATATATATATATATATATATATATATATATATATATATATATATATATATATAAATATATATATATATATATATATATATATATTTTATATATATATATATATATATATATATATATATATATATATATATATATATATATATATATATATAGATAAATATATATATATATATATATATATATATATATATATATAAATATATATATATATATATATATATATATATATATATATATATATATATATATATATATATATATACACGTAAAGATATTCATAAATATGCGTAACACTTTTTGAAAGAGTGAAGAAATCATAATGAATATAAAATAAATCTTAAGAACTTGTATGAAAAAACTGTTAATCGTAAACAGCACTGATATTAAACAGAAAATTTAGAAACCTTCATATATAACCTTTCAGAAATTTTCTAACCTCGAAAAATTTCATGCCATCATTTGCCATTAATTGAGAAAGGAAATAGGTAGGTTTTTTGTTTTTGTGATATATGATTTCATTATTGTTCTCGAAACCTCTCTTGGATATAATAATGCCAAATAACATTATAGGCATTTTGTGTGAAGGGATTTCTATCTGGGCGCACATGTGCCTGTCTTTGTGTGTATTTGTAAGATAAATAGAGAGAGAGAGAGAGAGAGAGAGAGAGAGAGAGAGAGAGAGAGAGAGAGAGAGAGAGAGAGAGATGAGAAGATACCCGATGAAACTATTTCCGGCTAAACTGGAGGTGAATAGTTGTTTATAAAATATTTAGGATTTTCTTGAAATATATATATATATATATATATATATATATATATATATATATATATATATATATATATATATATATATATACATATATATATGTGTATATATATATATATATATATATATATATATATATATATATATATATATATATATACACATATATATATATATATATATATTTATATATGTATTTAAATTATACATATACATATATATACAGAGTATATATATATATATATATATATATATATATATATATATATATATATATATATATATATATATATATATATATATATATATATATATATATATACATTATATATATATATATATATATATATATATATATATATATATATATATATATATATATATATATATATATATATATATATATATATATATATATATATATATATCAGCGCCGCTCGCGATTGCACACCCTCCCCTAAGGCCAATCACGACTGGCGTTTTTGGAATGGTCTTGAAATCGAGCGAAAAAATCGACCGAGAGAAATTGACTATATGGCACCTCAAAGCTCATTGTTTCCACTAATCGGGGAAACCCATGATTTATCGATCCCGTATAATCAGTTGCCTTCTAACCTTGTTTGTGGAGTGTCGCACGCCTGAGAGGTCCCTGTAGAGATCGCTTTTTCGCCCTAGTTATTTTTTTGTAACCATGCCTGGGGCCCATACTAGTCGTGATAATATAATAAGAATCATTGAGTGTTATAAGGTAGGCCTTAGTGCAAGTCAAATTAGTGCTCAAGTGAATGTAAAAAAACGTACAGTGTGTAATATTATTGTGAAATTCAAAGCCGGTGGGGAAAAGGAAATTCCTGAACACACTCAAGGCGGTAGTCTCCCTAAAAAACAGTCCCCACGAGCCTTACGTTTTATTAAAAACAAACTAGAAGCTAATCCTACGTTAACAGCTAAGCAATTGAAGGAAAGTTACCCAAAAGTGCTTGGTGAAACGAGTGTTAGGACACTTCAAAAGCGTATTAGTGGTGATCTCGGATTTAAGAAGGTAACAGCAAAGAAGAAACCTCTCGTCACAGAGAAACAAAGGAAGGCAAGGGTTGCTTTTTGTAAGCAGGTTAAGGAGTGGCCGCTAGAGAGGGTACGAAAGATCCTTTTTACAGACGAGGCCACGTTCTACATTTCTGACCCCGCAGGGCAAAAGATCTGGGTCAAGAAGGGTGGCGATCCTTATCACCCCAAAGCCACCGCTAAGACAGTCAAGTACCCCCCTTCTTTGATGGTCTGAGGTGCATTTGGATACGGTGGGGTAGCTGATCTTGTGGTTTTGCCTAAGGGACAAACAGTGAACGCTAACGTTTACTACGAGATTCTGAATTTGTACTTGCCTGACGCTTTTGAGAAGACTGGCACTGAAATCCTCCAACAAGACGGTGCCCCTTGCCACACTGCCAAAATCATTAAGCAGTGGTTGGGGGATTGTGAAGTTGATTATATTAAAGACTGGCCTGGCAACTCTCCTGACTTGTCACCCATTGAAAATCTTTGGGCCATAATAAAAGGCCAACTCAGGAACAAGGACACGTCAACAGTGCCAAAACTTGAGGAGGCCCTGAAGGAGTGCTGGGCTGCCCTTGACCCCCAAATCTGCCGTAACCTCATTGATAGCATACCAAATAGGGTCACAGAAGTTATCAAGAGGAAAGGACTACCTAGCAAATACTAGAAGAATAATTGGTGAGTGTTCACCTAAATTTTTCATGCATTTTTTTTCATGATTATGTTTTTTTCATGTTGCAACGTAGGGTGTGCAATCGCGAGGGGCGCTGACTGTATATATATATATATATATATATATATATATATATATATATATATATATATATATATATATATATATATATATATATATATTGTTGCTATCTCTGCAACAATAAGCTAAGACCTAGATTTTTTGTGGAATCCTCATGTATATTTAGTTCATTTACCTTGTCGTACATCATATCTCGGCATACATGTATTACAACATTACTCCCCCCACCCCACCCCAAGCTCCTTACTCCGGGAGGAGGTGCGCACTCGCCCTCATTAGTCTATGATATATGGAGGACACTCCAACTCGGGATAGGCATGGCATCTACTAAACAGGAATGCAACATATAATATATGTATAGAAATCACCAAAAAAATAGCACATTTTCCGCAAAAAAATAAAAAATTAGATAATACATGTAAAAATGTAAACAACATAATAGAAATAATTCTTAAGACCTCTGCAACCAAAAAACTAAAAAAAAAAAAGAATACTAAAGTGAAAAAAAAATCATAACATAAGTTATACATAACTTCATCAATAATATCCTTCCAGTGGCAGGCAATAGGGGTTTCTTGGGCGGGACAGGGGTAGGAATAGATATTTCTTCATCCCTTGATTTTACTTGTCCGTGTTCACGGCACAATTTTGCAACACAACTCACCACTACCGTTTCACCATTTACTTGAATCACTACAACACTTGCACTTGCAACTTTCAACCAGTGGCCACTAGCCGTTTTCCCGATAAAATCATTCATCTTCCCGCCCATCTCTTATAGCATTAAGTATAAGGGATTCACATCCACACATTCTCTTAGGCTGAACTTTAATGTCGCAGCCACTTACTATTTGGGAATCGCCCCCGCCCTAGCAACCAGGAATCATATAAATACATGAATAATACAGTGTCCGCCTGACGGATCTTAATTGACCTATTTGCCATCTGATTGTTTTAACACTCAGCAAAATTACTACAACATTTTACGTATATATCTAGCATCAACATAAAAGAGCACATTATTATCATCAAGTTCATTTAAAACACGTCAAAAGAAGAAATAAGGTCTGTTAAAATAACAACAGCAGCAAAAAAAAAAAAAAAAGAATTCTACTCATCAACTCGAGGGATGTCACGTATGCAGGGGTAAGGAGGAACACTTTTCAAAACTACCTCTTCAGGTACCACCTGTATGTGTGCCTGATGATGTTCAGACACTGCACCATTAACAATTCTTTGTATCACAACTGTGTTAGACTTAACCATCTTTACTCGGTACGGACCCAAATACGTTGGCTCTAGTTAGTGTTTCCTATGTTGTAATTGTTTCAAATACACATGATCACCCACAAATACTTTGAGCCGACCATCATACTTTGAGCTGTGATATTCAATAGCTCTTTTCAAAAACCTTACAGTGGTGTTCATTATTCTCATCAATAGATTTAATACATATACATGGTATTGCTCAGTTGAATAACTTGGCAAATGTAGCGAAATAATGAGTACTGGATATGGTATCACAGGATCCTTTCCATACACAAAAAAGAATGGCGTGTCCCTGAGCGAAGCAATATATGCAATGTTCAAAGCTAGCTCAGATGTAGGAAGCACGGCGGGCCAATGAAGGGGGTCATCAGCCACTAATTATCACAAAATTCGCACTACTTCCCTATTCTGCAATTCTACCAAGCCATTTGTTGAAGGCCTGTATGTGGTCACTGAAAAGAGTTCAATTTTCATCAAGTCTATGACCGATTTCACCAGCTTATTTATATACTCAAGACCATTATCACTTATCAAAATTTTCGGGCAACCAAACATAGTAATGAAAGAGCACAGCACCTGGGCTGATGAATTTGCCGATTTATCCAACATTGCATAAGTATGAGTGTACCGAGTAAATGCATCCACAAATGCACATATATACTTATGTTGTGTTAAACCAATAGGAAATTGTCCTACTACATCCATATGCACTCTATAAAATTTGATAGGAATCACAAGCCACATTCTGGCTTCCGGTATAGTGTTTTTATGTTCTTTGAAATAGTTACAATCATGACAACCTTTTATATAATTCTCTATAGATTTTCTCATTCCTAACCAAAAGAAGGATTAACGTGCTCTCCTTAATGTT
>NC_090738.1:76955043-76960043 GCF_036898095.1 Palaemon carinicauda
TACCACATGATTATCTCCAGTGGGGAAGAGAGTGATGTTGGGTCAAGGTCATTCATGTCAACATCAGTAGTATTGAATAATCAATTTAATTTTTTATCAGATCATTGTGAGGTAATAGATTTTTCTATGAAACACACGGCCGAATTAAGTAAATCAGTGTATGCTCCCGTAGCTTTGCAACGAATTCATACAATAATAAGCCAAATGAGTTACGACCAACATTATATGCTGTAAATTTAGAACACAGATCATTTACATTATTTTTTGACTCTGGTAGTCCACGTAATATCACGGATTTGGGGACACATCATTTGTTGTTTTCAAACTTCCCAATAGAAAAATCCGGAGTAAGACTCTCGGGTATAGGAAATAATGAATTAAATGTAATAGGCGTAACTCATGTTCAGTTCAAGGTCGGTAAGCGCACGTTTGCCGATACATTTGTCGTCGTACAAAACATTGATATGTATCCAGCTGTAATTATAGGATACTCATCTATGGGCAATCAAAACATTATCTTAGCCCCTGCCAAGCACAACGTGTATATCAAAGGAAAATTCTATAAGTCTTCTAATACCTTAAAATCAGTTTTGGATAAAAAGGAGACGACAAATGTAACCGTGACGTACGTTGAAGAACCAATAACTTGTCTCACTAATAAAGAAATGATATACGCGACCCAACAGAATTCTCGTTCACCCGTAATATCATCTTGCACGCAATCTATCGAGCAAAATGTACCTTCGAATTTGATAATGCAAGTAAAGAAAACATTACCGGGATCTGAAATATTAATCCTTCCAGACACTTTGAAAACTAACGGATTGTCTGTCACACAAGCTATTTATACAGTAGGCTCACATCAACAATGTAATATTGAAGTCTGTAATCATTTAAATACCACTTTAGTAATTCACAAAAATCAACATATCTTGGATGTAGAAGTTTTTAAACATCGTATTCTTACCGTTGCTGAAATTAATCACGCTCAATCAGTTGCGGATGAATCCCTTTTGCAATCTATTAAAAATAAAATCAATAAAGACATTCAAGACGAAGAAATTCAGCAGAAAATTTTTGGACTTTTAACTGAATATCATGATGTTTTTTCCACTACGGATGGATCCTTAGGAAAAACAGATGTGATCGAGCATCAAATAAGGTTAAAATGACAAGCAGAAAATTATCTATGTACCCTCGTAGACTCCCTATGAAATTCCAGAAGGAAATAAATGATGAAGTAGGTAAAATGCTAGAAGAAGGAGTCATTAGGAAATCGAACAGCCCTTATAATTTTCCATTAATAGTTGTACCGAAAAAAGATCGAACATGGCGTATCTGCGTAGACTTCCGTCGCTTAAACGAGGAGACGATCCCTGATCGATTCCTAGTGCCATGTACTGACGATATTTTATCTTTGTTAGGTCAGATTAAATATTTTACCAGTTTGGACTTACTTAAAGGCTTTTACCAGATATCATTAGAAGAAAATAGTATCCCATACACAGCCCTCAGCAAAGCCAGGGGACATGAATTTTTACGGATACCTTTTTGTTTACGTTGTGCTCCCATGACATTTACAAGAATGATTAACAGTGTTTGGAAACTTGCTAGGGGATATATTGCATGCCTATATGGACGACCTTGTAATCTTTTCCAACACCGTAAAAGAACATCTACTTAAATTAGAACTAATACTACAGAGACTAAGACAACATAACTTGAGGGTAAAGATTAGTAAATGTGAATTTTTCCAAAGAGAATTAGTCTATTTGGGTTTTATGGTGTCAAGCCAAGGTCTTAAAGTAGACCATGATAAGGTATCGGCTATCTGTAACTTTCCGATACCTACTAATGTCAAGGGAATACAGCAATTTCTGGGTTGTAGTGGATATTACAGGCGTTTTATACGCAATTATTCAATAATTTCATAAAAAATAAAAGAAATTTATCCATTTTTAAGATATCAATTTCAGTACTTCTCTAAAAAATTTCTATTTTTATCAAATAGATTAACAATAAAACCTCACCTACGAAAGATTATCCGATGATTAGGTCGTAATTCCAAATAAACCAATTTACATTCAAATATGAACATGATATTTTATTTATGAGTTACGAGATTTACAGCTTACCTATACAAGACTAAAATACCAAAACCCACCAACATAGAATAAAAAATATATAATTTCCATTTGTATTATTTTGAATCTGGTTTTATTCTGCCCTTATTTATTTCACTAAAAACTAATTTTTGCTTCCTGAAGTGTGTGGTCGTCATTTTAGTGAAGAAAATATGTATTAATTATTATTGTAATATATTCTCTCTCTCTCTCTCTCTCTCTCTCTCTCTCTCTCCTCCTCTCTCTCTCTCTCTCTCTCTCTCTCTCTCTCTCTCTCTCTCTCTCTGTATATATATATATATATATATATATATATATATATATATATATATATATATATATATATATATATATATATATATATAAATATATATATGTATTATTGGTATAACTTGCTAAGCTACAACCCTAGGTGGAAAAGCAGGATGCTATAAGCCCAGTGACTCCAACACGTAAAATAGCTAAATGAAGAAAAGAAAAAAGGGATAAATAAAATATTTCAAGAGTAGTAACAACATTGAAATAAATATTTTCTATATACACTATAAAACGTTGAAAAAAGATGAGGAGGAATGAGATAAAATAGTGTTTCCAAGTGTACCCTCAAGCAAGAAAACTCCAATTGATACATTACATTAAGTATACTTGTACTTAATGGTATTTTTATAAAGTTGATACATTTTTTTGCTTCTGAGTCGTATTTTACATTTAACAGTCAGTTTGTCTCTCAAATATATAATCTATCTACGGGTTCCACTATGTTTCTTTTTCTAGCAAACAATTTTATGGATTTTTTTTAAACAACTTCTACCTCATATTTTAGATTTTTAGATTTCATGGGTGAAATATGTTGATGATATTTTTGCTGTTGCTCCATGTTTTCTTAATATTGAAATCTTTATAAAGTCTTTAAACAATCTCAATCCTTCAATTAGATTTAAAGTTGAAATAGAAGATAATAATGAATCATCTTTTTTGGACACACTAGTAATCCGCCCGGAAGTTTGCTGTTCTAAATTCTATGTTTACAGGAAAAAACTCATTCAGATTAATATATATATATATATATATATATATATATATATATATATATATATATATATATATATATATATATATATATATATATATATATATATATATATGCATTTTCCAAATATGCAAGAGCTTCGAAAGTAGGGTTATCTATAACTTATATTTAAGGGCGTTTAAAGTTTGTGACCATAATTTCATTTAATATGAAATCATTCATCATAAAAATGTTTCCAAGAAGCATGGCTATGATTCTAGGTTTATTAAAGAGGCACACTTAAAGCAAAGAAAACATACTATGTTGTAAGGGAAAAAGAACCATTTCTAAGAAGTGATGGATGTCTCCTCATCAGTCCTCAAACAGGCCAAGAATCCAAATTACTTGATACCTGCCTAAAAAGGTGTAAACTGGTTAGGGTATAAAAAAATAACTTAACTATTGACGATATGTTCACTAAATCTGGGAAAGGAAAGACGGCGAAACAAGCATATATACATTAACTCCCATGTGGTTTATGTGATAAGTTATACATAAGAGAGTCAGTAGATTTTGAAAGAAGAAAAGGAGAACATGAAGATTCCATCAAAAGAGAAGATGAAAATAGGGCTATTTTTAAACAAATAAAACTGGAAATTCATCCAATACATCTCAAGAATATGGACGAATTGATATAATTGCTGATACATATAGACGGAAACTCACTGTGGGTGTTTTAATTCAAAATTCTAATAATTTTAATATTTATCAAAGTAATTTTAAATAAGATCTGTTTTAAATAATATTGCAAAAAAAATCAATGCAATTATTGTTAAGAAATTGTTGATAATATAAACAAACCACCGCGAAATGCTGTTAATGTTCCCTGAGAATGTGACGGTTTTTTTTTCTCTATTTCTTACGAACCTTTCTGTACCTCTTAAAAAAAAAATACAAACATTTGTTTATGAAGAGGAAGGGACATGGTTCCCTCGAGAGCTAAATAAATTTAATTTGTCATACATTGTAGGTTATTTTATTTGTCATAAATACACGAAGCATTATATATTTTAATATATATATATATATATATATATATATATATATATATATATATATATATATATATATATATATATATATATATATATATATATATATATATATATATATATAAACCATTCCTTATAAGTAAGATTGCACAGCCTTTTGTTTGTCTTTGTGTCTTTTCCCCAAATGCTAATTCAGGCATCGTATCATAATGATAAATGGCTTCACCTAAAGCCGAACGACCCTCACATATTTCATAGAGATTCTAGAATTTATTACACCATCCGGGATATTGTATAGACCAGTAATATTTTATTTGTAAAAAAAACAGAACCGATTCGAGTAAATGTAGTTATGAAAGAGGATCTACGAAGGGGATTTATTGGTAATATACATAGGATCAATCAAGTATTTTTGAATAGCATTATGAAATATAGTATAATGTAGCTGAATTAATAGGAAAAAAATTATGTCGTGATGTATTGAGGATTATTTTTTCAAACATTGATTGAATGTTCTCTAGTAACTGTAGGGAAAATTTTTGGAATATGTTAATTTTGACATTTTCATTTATTCATTAATGATATATTGTGAAACAAATGAATTATGGATTCAGTACAGAGGGATGTCAAAGGGTACGAAATTAGGTTCTTTATGATTGTAATTGGATTATCCTACTCAAAATTTAATAATAAAACGTCTTAGATGCAAAAAGCATCAATATAACAAGAAACAACCACTCGAATGTTCCATCTGCTATGCTTTCCACATTGTGGAATATGATATTTAGATATTAAAGATATAGGAGCTTCTTCAAC
>NC_090738.1:76965043-76968895 GCF_036898095.1 Palaemon carinicauda
AGGAGAGAGAGAGAGAGAGAGAGAGAGAGAGAGAGCCTTTGGCTGATATAGATGACAGTTCAAATTGAGAGAGAGAGAGAGAGAGAGAGAGAGAGAGAGAGAGAGAGAGAGAGAGAGAGTTGAACATTGTTATTATAGTATTTGTATAAATGGGAGTTTTTAATAATTGGAGAGAGAGAGAGAGAGAGAGAGAGAGAGAGAGAGAGAGAGAGAGAGAGAGAGAGAGAGAGAGTGAGAGAGAATACAAGTATTTGTATAAATAGCAGGGGTATATAATTCGAGAGAGAGAGAGAGAGAGAGAGAGAGAGAGAGAGAGAGAGAGAGAGAGAGAATAAGTATATTTTACAAGGGTATACGAACAAATGAAAAAGAGATTTTCTATTATCTAATAAAAGGATGTACAGAGAGAGAGAGAGAGAGAGAGAGAGAGAGAGAGAGAGGAGAGAGAGAGAGAGAGAGAGAGAGAGAGAGAGAAGTACTTTTTACAAGGGTATACGTACAAATGAAAAAGAGATTCATCCTATTATAAAATAAGATGATAGAGAGAGAGAGAGAGAGAGAGAGAGAGAGAGAGAGAGAGAGAGAGAGAGAGAGAGAGAATAAGAATTTTTGCAAGGATATACGAACAAATGAAAAAAGAGATTCATTCTATTATCTAATAAAAGGATGTACAGAGAGAGAGAGAGAGAGAGAGAGAGAGAGAGAGAGAGAGAGAGAGAGAGAGAGAGAGAGAGAATACAAGTATTTGTATAAATAGCAGGGGTATATAATTCGAGAGAGAGAGAGAGAGAGAGAGAGAGAGAGAGAGAGAGAGAGAGAGAGAGAGAGAGAGAGAGAGAGAGAGAATTACGCATCTGTCAAACTCAGTCCTACAGACGACGCCATAAGAATGACGTCATCATTTAAAGACCCGCTATTTTCATTGTTTGGACAAATGATTGACTATTTGTTCTTTCTACAACACTTAGGTAACATTGGCCTTGCTATAATGTTCCCGAGGGCGTTGTGGAAACACAATGTACATACGAACTTCAAGTAAACAAACGCATTACATTATAACTTTTATACATCTTTGGCATCTTTGGCTTCTGTTTTCTTGATCTCCACTTACTTTTTGTTCTTTCTATCACCTTATGTAACATTGGCATTGCTATAGAATTCCAGAGGACGTTGTGAAAGCACAATCAACATACAAACTTCAAGTAAATAAACACATGCATTATAATTTCTATATGTCTTTGGAAACTGTGTGATGTGTTCGTAGGTGGTAGTTTTCATTCACCCAACCCTCTACCAATGTCCTTTCATTTCTGCCAGAGGTACGAGATTTCGAAACATGAGAGAGAGAGAGAGAGAGAGAGAGAGAGAGAGAGAGAGAGTTGAACATTGTTATTATAGTATTTCTATAAATGGGAGTTTTAAATAATTCGAGAGAGAGAGAGAGAGAGAGAGAGAGAGAGAGAGAGAGAGAGAGAGAGAGAGAGAGAGAGAGAGAGAGAGAGAATAAAAGTATTTGTATAAATGGCAGTGGTAAATAATTCGAGAGAGAGAGAGAGGAGAGAGAGAGAGAGAGAGAGAGAGAGAGAGAGAGAGAGAGAGAGAGAGAGAGAGAGAGAGAGAGTTGAACATTGTTATTATAGTATTTGTATAAATGGGAGTTTTAAATAATTCGAGAGAGAGAGAGAGAGAGAGAGAGGAGAGAGAGAGAGAGAGAGAGAGAGAGAGAGAGAATAAAAGTATTTGTATAAATGGCAGTGGTGAATAATTCGAGAGAGAGAGAGAGAGAGAGAGAGAGAGAGAGAGAGAGAGAGAGAGAGAGAGAGAGACTGCGCGCCTACTCAGTCAGGCAGACGACGCCATAAGAATGACGTCATCATTTAAAGACCGCTATTTTCATTGTTTGGAAAAAATTATTGACTATTTGTTCTTTCTACAACCTTAGGTAACATTGGCCTTGCTATAATGTTCCCGAAGGCGTTGTGGAAACACAATGTACATACGAACTTCAAGTAAACATAGGCATACATTATAACTTCTATTCATCTTTGGCAACTTTGGCTTCTGTTATTGTAGTAGACTTCGTTCATCTACACTCTACAAATGCCTTCCATTTCTGCCAGACGTACGATAGATCGAAATATAAGTGAAAAATCGCTATATATATGCAAAATTACACACAAAGACGATTTTGTCAGAATAAGTCATGCAGACGACACAGTAGGGATGACGTCATCATTTAAAAAACCTCTATATCTTCGTTATTTGTAAAAATAATGGGTTGAAACTTCTGGAGAGCATGTACGATATGTTTTCTCTATACAGAGAGACAATAAAACGAGTTTTGAATTTTTCAAGTTGGTATGCCAAAATACCAACCCGGACGGTCCCCTTAACAGCTAAGCAATTGAAGGAAAGTTACCCAAGAGTGCTTGGTGAAACGAGTGTTAGGACACTTCAAAAGCGTATTAGTGGTGATCTCGGATTTAAGAAGGTAACAGCAAAGAAGAAACCTCTCGTCACAGAGAAACAAAGGAAGGCAAGGGTTGCTTTTTGTAAGCAGGTTAAGGAGTGGCCGCTAGAGAGGGTACGAAAGATCCTTTTTACAGACGAGGCCACGTTCTACATTTCTGACCCCGCAGGGCAAAAGATCTGGGTCAAGAAGGGTGGCGATCCTTATCACCCCAAAGCCACCGCTAAAAAAGTCAAGTACCCCCCCCTTCTTTGATGGTCTGGGGTGCATTTGGGTACGGTGGGGTAGCTGATCTTGTGGTTTTGCCTAAGGGACAAACAGTGAACGCTAACGTTTACTACGAGATTCTGAATTTGTACTTGCCTGACGCTTTTGAGAAGACTGGCACTGAAATCCTCCAACAAGACGGTGCCCCTTGCCACACTGCCAAAATCATTAAGCAGTGGTTGGGGGATTGTGAAGTTGATTATATTAAAGACTGGCCTGGCAACTCTCCTGACTTGTCACCCATTGAAAATCTTTGGGCCATAATAAAAGGCCAACTCAGGAACAAGGACACGTCAACAGTGCCAAAACTTGAGGGAGGCCCTGAAGGAGTGCTGGGGCTGGCCCTTGACCCCCCAAATCAGCCGTAACCTCATTGATAGCATACCAAATAGGGTCACAGAAGTTATCAAGAGGAAAGGACTACCCTAGCAAATACTAGAAGAATAATTGGTGAGTGTTCACCTAAATTTTTCATGCATTTTTTTTCATGATTATGTTTTTTTCATGTTGCAACGTAGGGTGTGCAATCGCGAGGGGCGCTGACTGTATATATATATATATATATATATATATATATATATATATATATATATATATATATATATATATATATATTATATATATACATATATATATATATATATATATATATATATTATATATATATATATATATATATATATATATATATATATATATATATATATATATATATATATATATATATATATATATATATATATATATATATATATTATATATATATATATATATACTATATATATATATATATATATATATATATAATATATATATATATATATATATATATATATATATATATTGTTGCTATCTCTGCAACAATAAGCTAAGACCTAGATTTTTTGTGGAATCCTCATGTATATTTAGTTTCATTTACCTTGTCGTACATGATATCTCGGCATACATGTATTACAACATTACTCCCCCCCACCCCACCCCAAGCTCCTTACTCCGGGAGGAGGTGCGCACTCGCCCTCATTAGTCTATGATATATGGAGGACACTCCAACTCGGGATAGGCATGGCATCTACTAAACAGGAATGCAACATATAATATATGTATAGAAATCACCA
>NC_090738.1:76976895-76984395 GCF_036898095.1 Palaemon carinicauda
ACGAAAACACCTGTCAGCCTAGGAGCTTATCCTGTGCCCAATCAACCCTTTGAAAGAATACATTTAGATTTGTTAACAGGATTTTACGAGTCAGACAGAGGAAATAAGCACCTCTTAGTAATTAGAGATGCTTTAACTCGATATACAGAACTAATAGCGCTTAAAACTAAAACTGCGATTGAATGCGCTAGGAAGTTTTACGAGTGTTACATTTGTAAATATCGAATTCCACACATGATAATCTCAGACTCGCGTGGTGAATTTAATAATCATTTTCTTACCTCATTGTGTGAATTCCTCAACATAAAGAAAATAAATACCATGATATATCACCCAGAGTCGAATGGGCTAGTGGAAAGAGCAAATAGGAAGATATTGAATATATTGAGGGTAACACTAGGGGGATCAGACCCCCAACTGGGATATTGCAATACCGGCGGCACTGAGAACTCTGAAACATTCATATCATATATCAATTAAAATGTCACCGCATGAAGCATTGTATGGTACCCCAGTTAGAACGCCTTTCCATGTATTAACGCCTACAACTAATCTATCAAATCCTTTAAAAGAATGTATAAATGCAAGTATAAGTCGATATGATATCCTTCGAAAGAATTTAGAAGAATCACAAATCATAATGAAAAGGAATCATGATAAAACAGCGAAACCAACTAAAACATATACCGTGGGTGATAACGTATATATTCAAATCAATGTAGGAAAAGGGCTCAATTATAAAGTAACACCTAAGTTTGAAGGCCCATTTAACATTTTGGAAAAATTAACGGCCAATAGGTTTAGAGTTCAAAACGTATCCCAACCCACGGTTGAGAGAATAGTACCATTGGCTCACATAAGAAATTAAAAAGAAAAAAGAGGAAAAGAAGTGAGGGAAATTTTTTTTTTTTATTTTATGTGATTAAAAGTTTTCTTTTTAATACAGGAGTAATTACATATATTTTTCTCGTTACAGGTTTCCAAGATGAATTTTTTGTTGTTGGGAGTGATATTGTTCGCTCAGACATTTTTCTCGTGTGGGATGAGCTCTAAAACTAAAAGTATATATTTTAAATATGGCACTATAGTTGAAAGACAAGAAGACATTTTTATTACATCAACCAACGTAATTGTAGAAGTGAATATGCAAGCAATTTTTCTTCAAGAGAATGATGTCACTAGCTTCAGAACCGCCATTTCAAGGTTTTCTGCCACATTGGATGAGTTGCATAGAAGACATTTTCATTTGACTACAGAGAGTTTGCTTGGATCAACATTAAAAGTTGCAGAGATGCTATCTGATGACTTGAAAAATAAGACTGACGAGACAGGATCTTTGGCTTATGACCTTTTGATGTGGACTGTAGGACACGAACATAAAGAAAGACGGAATCCGTTTATTTATGCTGCATTAAGCATCTTTGGGTCTGTTGCAAGTTTAGGTTTAGGAATTTCCAAGCGTCTTAAAATTAGTAATCAAAATAAGAAAATTGAGTTCTTGACTCATGAAGATGAATTGATTATGTCAGAACTAAGGAATCAGTTAGCTTCAATCAATAAAATTATGGATTTATTAAATGAACATTCAAATAATATCGTTCAGATTATGGAAGTACAAGATTTGTTGGCAACATTAACGTATTATGATTCAAAGATAGATCACATACATAACAGAATTACACATTTCATTGAGAAATCCAAGGATTATGTAGAAGCTATCACGTTAGCAACTAAAGGTGTATTGTCGCCCCATTTGTTGCCTATAAGCTACTTAAAGTTAATTCTGGAGAACGGAAGGGATAAACTAGGCTATGTTCCTTTGTTAGACGAACATAGGTTAGAATTTTATTACAGCCTAATTACAGTAAACATAGATAATAACAAGATTATGATTACAATTCCCTTTGATTCTTCTGATGCCTGGCAATCTTACAGGATATCACAATTTCCGACTTTCATGACGAATCACTCAAATCCAGTAATATCCAGTTTGACAGGACACGTATTGATTTCCCCAGACAAGGAAACATATACGGTCATTAAAGACTTAAATCAATTAATTCACTGTTCAGATGCAATGGATAGAAAAATATGTACAGCTGACTCATTTGAATTCCATAAAAACTTAATGGATTCATGCGAGTTAGGTATAGTGCTAGACGGTGCTCTCTCCCATACAAGTGAAAATTGTCTGGATAAGCTTTATCCCTTTGACAATAATGAGTTCAATTGCAGACTGAACAATGGCACGTGGATACGATACGACAAGGACGGCTTCAATGTATCATGCCCTGACGGATCCACGTCCTCCACACACATCTTCGTCGCAGCAGATGGTTGTATCGGGACTTACCCTAATTCCATGGTGACTGGTCTACGGAATCTCATCAGAGAACGAGCCTACTTCGCGAATTTCATGTGGACCTCTACAATGCCAGCACTCCCTCTCCCGTATAACAGACATGTGGCAAAGCGGTTGATGAAGCTTACCGAAAGGGACCACCGGTCACCGACTTATAAGGAAATCCTTCACCCCATACTACTAGCAGATCTGGCGTTCATAGTGGTGATATTTATCGCCATGAACATCCTTGTTTGGCGTAGGTTACGGCACAGCATGCAGCTACAAAGGAATGTTTCGCATAGTCCCGACAATACTCCATACTTGATTCAGTTCAAAGCCGTTTGAGTGGCCACCTCATTCGCTAAAGGCGTAAATTGTCGGGAAGTGTTTGTAAGAAAAGCTGTTAGTATGCTAGTAATATGTAATTGAAGAAATTTTCTACATTTGTATTGTTAAAAATACATTTAAAACAACATTTAAAAAAAAAGATATAAATAATTTTTCTCTTGGCATCTAATAAAAATATATAAGCCGGAATGTTAAAAAGAAAAGAGAGAAAAAAAAATATATATATAACAGAATCTATGGGCATCTAATAAAATATATCAGCCCTATATATAAATATATATATATATATTTACAAAACCGTGGTACGTGTACGTACCAGGAATTCGTGTTTGTGCACTAAAAAATTGAGTATTATGTTAATATGTTTCTGACAAAGGTAACAATTATTCTTTAACAAGTTACCGAATCATATGTAAGTCAGTAGTTTTTTTTTTTTGGTACCATATAATCATTTGCTAGCAATGTACCATATATATGATCTTTATTTTATCATGCATTTTTCTTTTTGCTTTGGTAATATCTTTTTCATATGCATTATTGTTATTATTTTTTAATGTGCCTATTTGGACATTCGTCCTTGGTTGATTATGGCTAAAGTTAAACAAAGAATAATACATATGTCCAGTCACACCCAGTAACCATGTTTTGGCTTGTTGTTAAATGTTTGTGAAAAAATTGAGATAGCTGGCCGAGCTTATGTAATAATTAGAATAGTTAATATTATATGTTTAAAACACATGACGTAATATGTCATGTTGGAGGAAGGTGCTAGCTGTGGGACTTGCTGTAGTCATTCAAATCATAAACAGGACGTACAATGCAACCTCGACAATGTGACATTTTTCTTAACTGTCAACACATTGTCTCAGCGTGTGAAAGTTTGTGACGTCACCGGATGCAGGTGTCTTCCGAGTTTATGACGAAACTTATGTAAACTAAGCATACGATATCTGTGATATCGATAAGTTAGTCAGTTCATATCTATACTTCACCAGAATTGGTCATCTGACCAACCCAGCTTCCTCCAGTGATGAAGATGTTTAACTCTGTTGTTTTTATAGAATAAATACTTTAAAGCTAATAAGATGTATTCTGTTATCCAGTTACACACATCTGAAACAACACATACTCAATGTGTGCTTATAAAAGTAGTACACCAATATATATATATATATATATATATATATATATATATATATATATATATATATATATATATATATATATATATATATATATATATATATATATATATATATATATATATATATTCATTTTATCGTGTAAGGAATTTCTTATATTTTCTAAACTATTCATATCATTGCAGATCCTCGCATGATTCCCGCTAATCATTAGCAGTAGTATATATGCCATTTTAATAATCTTGTATAAATAAAACTATTTTGATATAATAGTTTTTCAGTAAGTTGAATATAATTTTTTTTTCTAAATGATCAATAAAACCCATGAAAAAAGACTAATTTTTCATTAGAAAAAGAACTAAAGTAATGAGATTAACAACAATCCTTAACGCATTTCTTTATTCAGTTCATACTTTCCATTTCCCTTTAAGGCTCAAGTTATTGGTTGCCTGGACATATTCACTATCCAAGTTTATATTATTTAGTCACAATTTATTAGCATTTACCCAGCTCTCTGAAATAAGACATTGATTTAGCCTTCCAATTAGACCCTTGAAAATCTGTTTAACTTCTCTCCTCTGCATGTCAGCTGGAATATCTGTCAGCTGAAATTCCAGTTTCAGTTAGTTGGAATTACCTTCAGCTGGGGTTCTCATCAGCTGGAATTCTAATCAGTTGGAGTTTCTGTATCCTAGAGAGCTATAGAAATTCCTCTATCAGTCTTAGTTGATGTGAAAGACTTTTGAAAGGAGAAAATTTCAGGATTTGTTGCTTTCCGAAATGTTGATTACAGTAGTTGGTACTTAAGAAGGAAAAGGTGAATCCAATTGTGACATATTTTTTTTTCTTTATATATAAAAAGGAAAATATGAACACAGATAGTAAGAGGTCCCCATATAAAGAAAAAAAAACAGATAGCCAAAACACGGAAATACATATCGTACGAGTTTAACTAATAAAAAGTAATATAAGAAATATAAAAATAAAAGACATTCATAGAGGGGTAAACAGAAAGATGTAAGAAATGAAGGACAAACTTTGATTATTATTTAGAGTATCTATCCAATATAATACTTTTTCCTTGATATAATTTATTGGGCTATTAATTTTTTTGGACCCAAAAACAGCCCCAAGTTGAATATGTATATCAGGTCTCCAAATCCATTGGTTTTTACTAACAAAAGTCTTAATAACAATGCATCGGATGATTGATACGCTTGTAGATTTGGCCCACTATCTTCTGAGTAGGAGTAAAGAGTAACTCTCTCTCTCTCTCTCTCTCTCTCTCTCTCTCTCTCTCTCTCTCTCTCTCTCTCTCTCTCTCTCTCTCTCTCTCTCTCTCTTTGTTTCGAAGTATTTGCTCCTTAATTCTATTTCCAAACTAATTTTGTAGCTGTTGGATGTAACCTTCAATGATAGGTTATTTAAAAATAACACATATATTATCAAACATTAATCTTGTTTATGTCTCCGCATCAGTAAAGAGAAATCAAGAATACTACGCATCATGGAGAGGAAATTGAGCAACTGGATAAGATGGCAAAGCTTTTCATATATTTGTAAGGCGAATTGCACGCAAAAAATTAAAACTTACTTAAGTAACTCTTATAGATTCCGCTGAATGATTGAATTTTGAAGATTCCACAGGATGTGTGATGTAAAAATAAATGTACTTCGCCTAGCAACTACTACAAAATCATTAATATTTATATACCTGATGTTCGGAATCAGAATTAACGATCACAAAACCTCTGGGATTTTAGAAGCTGAGGTGAATTCATTGCTCTTATCCTTGCTGTCTCCCGAACGAAGAAGATAATGCCTCTTCAAGGCTGACTTCTATTGGCCATTTGTCTGTTGTTATGAGACTCATTCGTTCTAATGGATACAACATTCGTGTTCATTGACCCAAAGAGAAAATAGGGCATATTTTCAGTTAGTTTTGCAAGTGTTGCCCTTCAAGCTTTAGAAGTTTTTAATTCTATAAACCGTTTAGTTTGAAAGATTTTAGAATGGCTTTTTATTATTTGACTGCGACGTATAAAAGCTCGATTTTTTGGGTTGGGGGAGGGTGGGGTTTGGGGGGGGGGGGGTCCAGCAACTGTAGGTGCTTATTGGAATGAGAAGTCAGATATACTGGCAGAGAATGCTGCATCCGAGTAGCTACTAAGAAGGTATCTAATTCCCTGTGATGATTTTCTATCTACCACCAAGAAATTGTTTTATGATAACGGCCAACAGCACTAGGATAGTATAGAAGGCAATAATGTAGGAGAAATAACAGATGTCATATCACCTTGGAGGTATAACCTGATGCCTCGAAAGTAGGACACGTCTCTTTGTCGGCTCCGCATTAGTCACACTCGGTTGACACACGAGTTTCTACTAAATGGCCAGCACCATACATATTGCGACGACTGTTTGGTACCCGTGGCAGTGAGACATTTGTGGATCTAATGCCCCACTTATAATACTGAAAGAAAAAACTTATGTTTGATGCTCGAGGTAAGAATGGCAGGTTCATCGTTGCCAAGATTCTCAGACATGAAGTGTCGTAGCATATTAGTGGTATTTTTTTTTTCAAAACCAGGGCTTATGGAAGCAATTCTATTGTTATAAGGATGTTTTTTTTTCTTCTTTTTTTCTTTTTTTTAAACTAAATTACCATTACTCTTTTATTTCTTTATTTGTAACAACTAATATCGGCGTCAATGACCTTAGATGTCAGGATGATATGTAACCGATAATTGATCAAAAAATCTATCAAGTGAAATTTTAATGATGCCCAGCGTTGTTTTCCATTGAAGTGTCCAGGTAAATTGTACTTATGAATTTTCCATTTATTCTCTTTAAATCCTTTCACTAATTACACATTTCTCCAATTTTTACAGAAAAATTTTCATCCATAAATTTGACTTTAAAATATAGTTATTAGAGTTTCCATTTTCTAACCCGTGACCAAAAACTACTATCAATTGCCTTTAAAGGTTTTAAAATGGTCACAGTTACGAGATGGAACTTATCGTCCTCGAGGTTGGAAGTTTAATTTTAAACTCTTTCTTCATTGACGACAATTTTTACTTTCAGTAAACCAATTTCAATAATAATAATAATAATAATAATAATAATAATAATAATAATAATAATAATAATAATAATAATAATAATAATAATAATAATAATAATAATAATATTAAGGAAAATATATTATTTACCAACATCATTATTATTATTATTATTATTATTATTATTATTATTATTATTATTATTATTATTATTATTATTATTATTATTATTATTATTATTATTATTATTACTAGCTAAGCTAAAATACGTTTTGGAGAAGCAGAATGGCATAAACTAAAAGGCTTCAATAGGGAAAAATAGCCCAATGAAGGAATGAAATAGGAATGTAAATAAATTACATGAGAAGTAATGAATAAAAAATATAAAATATATTAAGATCATTAACAATGTTAAAATAGATCTTTCATATAGCAACTATGAAGGCAAACTTGTGGTGACCTGTTTTACAAAAAAATCATCCACAGTAAGTTTCAACTACCGAAGTTTCACAGATTCAACTGACTGATTATAAAAATCTTTCCCGTATCTTGGTAGAGCTTCATTAAAAATGTTGTTATAATTACTGTTGCTATTGTTGTT
>NC_090738.1:77004395-77006895 GCF_036898095.1 Palaemon carinicauda
AATATTTCGGTTACGTTCTCCGTTCCTCTTTTGTGCCCTAGTTGTTACTCCTATTATTGCACCTTTAGAGAGGGCATCAGCTATCTTGGTAACTTTACCTTCTCTGTGGTGAAAATCTTTTGTATTAAACTCTAATAATCTCTCAATCCATCTCGCTTGAAGAGAGGTCAAATCTTTTTTGTAATACAAATCCCTTAAGGGGCGATGATCACTATGCAACTCAATCGACTGACCTGATAAAAAGAACACATGCCTCTCTAGAACCCAAAGAATAGCCAAAGCCTCTCGATCGAATGTGCTATAATTCTTTTCTGCCCCTATTAACGCACAGGAAGCAAAACAATCGGGTCGCTCTCTGTCTTTATCATCTCATTGAGAAACTATGCCACTAATAGCTACGCTTTTCGCATCTGTTATCACTAAAAACGGGCGATCAAATCTAGGATATGTGAATAATCCATTGCTAGTTAAGACGGCTTTCAAATGGTTGAAGGCCCTTTCTTCTACCCCTCCCCAATGTATTACTTTTTGTGTCTTTAAAGCATCTAAGGTTCTCGTTATCCCTCCAAAACGGTATTACCCAGCAAGTCCTAGGAATCCAGCTATTTCCTTAGAGTTACGTGGCTTGGGGAAATCTCTTATAGCCGCTACTTTATTGGGGTATGGTTGGATAACTTCTGGGGTTATTATGTGAACTAAAAATTCTACCTGCTTTCAGAAAAAATTGCACTTTGACAATCTATTTTCATACCATTATGTCGCAATGCTTCTAAAACTTTACGAATATTAATATTATGTTCTTCGGCCGTTTTCCCTGTAATTATGATATCAAGTAAAAAAAAAAAAAAGAACATTATGGCCAATTAAGGGCGACAAAACCACCATCATTACTCTAGAAAAATGATTTGGGCATTTTTAACACCGAAAGGAAGAAAATTAAACTAAAATAATTGATTGTTAGCTATAAAAGCCATTTTACTTTTACTGTCTTCTTGAATGGGTATTTGATAGTATTCAGATTTTAAATCAACAGTTGTAAAATATTTGCTATCCTCTACTTTCACAAGTAATTCTTTGATCGAGGGCAATGGAAATGCATCATCCTTCATGACTGCATTCAACTTCCTGTAATCCACACACAATCTTACCGAGCCCTCCTTTTTCCTAATAGCTACAATTGGAAAAGCCCAGGAGGATTCGCTCTTCTCGATTATTCTTTGTTCCCTTAATTTATTAATTTCCCTTTCTCTCTCTCCATGTGATTAATGGGTACCTTATAAGACCTTGGCATGATCGACTCCGCCTGCCCAGTTTCAATGCTAAAGGGCAATCGATCAATCCTCCCAGGTGGCTCATCCCTAATTGCAATTACATCGGAATAATTACTGACAATGTCACTAACTACAGGCTGATATTCTGAGGGGCATAATTTTTGCTCTTGCATTATCAAATTCTGAGTGCCTTCGTCTCTGCGGGCTGGAGTTGTGACTCCCAACATCCCAATATAAGTAATTTCACATAACTCTAATTCACAAACAGAATCACTTCCTAAAACAACTCTTTTATTTGACAAATTTACTATCGTTATATCAGCTCTGTCCTCTTTTATTTCTGTCAAGCCCTCTAATATCATATGGGCCCAGTTGAGAACGACATGGGGTCACAGATATGCTCGTAAGAGACTGGGGAGACAAGAGTTCTCCTCTCTCAGGTACAGCAGTTACCATACTTAAATGTCTCTCCGAGCTAACACACGCTTTTACTGTCTTATGATTTTCTATCAGCAAAATATACCCTCCAGCTTTTACTGTTATTGTATCTTTTCCGGCAAAAAATACCCTCCAGCTTTTACTGTTATTGTATCTTCTCCGGCAAAAATGCAAATTCATTATTAGAGATAAAATCTATTCATAAGATAGCCTCGATTCCTGGAATTCCCAAGGTGGGCAAAACAAAAAATCATATGTAAACTTTGTATACACCATATTGAATTGGACGATTGTTGTATGGTTTACATGTAGTTTATTTCCTCCTGGCGTGTCAAGAACAATGGAAGCCCCTGGGTGTATTGGATTTGAGGATATTTTTTTTTTCAATCATTGAAACATCGGCTCCCGTGTCAATCAGCTCTCGGATGGATTTATCTTGCAGGTCCATCCTAATTGCTAAAATTCCCAGACGGCTATTAGGATATATGGGGCTTGGGATAATGACCTCATCTACAATGGCTCTCCCCAATGGTCCTTACCCTAGTGCTACGTGGGTGAGGTTAGGGGTACCGATGGAGGCCCCAGTGCCTGCTCTGTCACGTCTGTCTTCACTTTTTCCTCGGCTACTGCTTGTGATGTCATGCGGGCGGCATCAAACTCGCTCGTCTCCCCCTTCTTCTGTTTCATTTTCCTCGGACATTGGGCGGGGGGAGGTGTGCATGTGCACAGCCCACTCACACTCGGGGTTTTTTTCTGGGCACTCTCGAGATAGATGATCGTAGGCCAGTCAA
>NC_090738.1:77011895-77014395 GCF_036898095.1 Palaemon carinicauda
TGTGTGTGTGTGTGTGTGTGTGTAATATATTAGATAATACTTGTTTAAAACACATGACCTATAGGTCATTGTGGAAGTAAGAGAAATGTGAGAACTGCCATAGTTATAGTCTAAGCAGGATGCGATTGCCAAACCTCAGCAATGTAATATTTTTCATGAAGAGTAAACACAACCAAGCCCTGTGAGAAAGAAGTTGTCTGTGAGAACGGAACAAGTATCTTCCGGTATAAATGTTTTGTTTACTATAAATGCATAAATGCTGAGATAACTAAGGAGACTTTATTATGAAATTGGATATTTGTATCAGTTCACTTTCAGAGATCATACGGAATGGTCATCCGACCAAACCATCAATACTCCTGTGATGGAGATGTTAACACTGTTCTTAATGAATAAACTATTTTAATGTTAACTCATTTAGACTTTACTTGAAGATGTAACATACCAACTCTAATATATAACACATTTAAGATGACATTTGAAGAGAACCCAAATGTGTGTTAACAAGAGTAGCACACCAATAAATGGTGGCAGCGGTAAAACTATAAGAACCAGAGAAAGATCTTCAAGAACCAGCGAATAAAACACTAAGAACCAGAGAAAGATCTTCAGGAACCAGCGAATAAAACTCTAAAAACCAGAGAAAGGTCTTCAAGAAATCATCAGTAATGAATCTACAATTTTGACTAAGTATCATAGTCCACCGAAGAAATGATACATTCGATACCAACAAATGAATGTTATACAAATTGAGGAATTGGATCTTCAATCAACATCCTAAGAAAACCAAGGACTGACAATGAACGTTTACAAAACATTGAAGAAACATATCCAGGAAGCACCACATTCAACGGAAATTGGACCGAAAACATTCACCCAAAAATCCATAGGAAGGAACAACCCAGTGCGAGTGAGAGAGGAAATGACGACATCACACTTCGCCATATAAACCGAATATAAGTACAATTTCTTATTCATTTCAGTTTTGAGCAGTGGGGTGTAGTTACCACGAGTCGACAGTCCATTATTACTGGGATGAGTTGTTTTGCTAATCTTCTATTTCCTTTCATTAAAGGAAACTGTGTTCAACTTCGAATTCTCGTCTAGAATTTTTTTCTGTCTGTGCTAATTCCGTTTTCTTTCAGAAGTTCTCGGGAAATATCTTTGTATTAGTATCATTGTTTTGGGGGATTTTGTTATAATCTTTATCATTTAGTGCTCATGCATTTACGCAGTGGACGTCTGTATTCATATAGATATATTGATAAGATTGCTTAGGGTCGTAGAGATAGGAAAAGAAATACCGTAAACATGACTCCCCCTGTGAGCCCAGCCCCTGGATCAAGTAACCCAACCACAGGACATGGTAACCCCCTTCCTATTGTGACACTAGTAAATGCTCGCTCTGCAATCCTTCCTTATCAGGGTCGGGTTAATGGGTTCTTGCCTCAGAATGTGGAGTCATGGATTTCATCCGTCAATGTCCATTTAAATTCTAAACAAATCATAGACCCGTTTGTACAATTACAAGAAGCTAAAAGTTTTATAGACTTTTCTAAAGGAGATGCGAGTGCCTATTTAAGGGGTGTTTCATTTCAAGAGGCAGTTACCTGGGATGATTTCAAAGTTAGGCTACGTGCGGTCTGTGAGGGTGAAGAAGCCTTGGATGTAGTTTTAACATTAAGAAATAAACTTAATTAAGCCACTATGACTCGGCTTAATGTTATTGAGAGAGCAGCTCTCATAGCCGATAGGCTTAATGAATATCAAGATATTTTACGTAATTCGACTTGGGTTACTAGAGATAACATCTCCGTGAAAGATTTCTTACGATTAATGTATTTAACTTGCATGACACTTATGTTGCCTGAAGCTTTAGTGCGGTGTTTTGATAAAAATTTACCGCCAGCAAGTACGGAATTGGATGTATATAAACATATAAAGAAACACATGTCTAAGTGTCCTGATCTTGATCCCGTGTTAACCTAAGTTTTCGCAAAAAATTAAACAAAGCCACAACAAGTAAATGTAGTTAATAACAGTCAAGATTTAGGAATGACGTGTTATAATTGCAAATGTCATGGTCACTTGATTGCGGACTGCAGAATGAGATTCTGTTCGATAAATAATAGTTCGACTCATTCATATAGTCAGTGCTACTCACATAAGACACAACAGAATCCTAGAAATACACAGTCAATTCCACAGTCAGTTCCATATGGAAATAAAAATAAAAATCCTCATTTCAATAAGAAGAAACAGCCAAACGTCAATGTAGTTCAGAATCCGAAAAAAACAAACAGTTCTTCAAATAACGCTGATTCTGGGTCGTCAAACCAGACCTCGCAAGGTCAGACTAATTTTCAGAATGTGCAAAGCAAAGCAAATACCACATAATTAACTCCAGTGGGGAAGAGAGTGATGTTGGGTCAAGGTCATTCATGTCAACATCAGTAGTATTGAATAATCAATTTAATGTTTTATCAGATCATTATGAGGT
>NC_090738.1:77021895-77026895 GCF_036898095.1 Palaemon carinicauda
TATGGTAACAAATCGAAGGACTTACTGAAAACATCATGAAGCTAAGAATATCAGAAAGAGAAAGCCGACGTAGATTATTAGTGCCCAAAACTATACCAGGAAAACTTATGAAGCACACAGGACATAAATCTACTACGCACCAGCATCGATAATGCAGCGACTATTTAATGCACTGCCAGCTCATCTAAAAATCATATCAGGAGAGAGCGTAGATGTGTTTAACCATAAGCTCGATATACACATAAGTTGCATCCCAGACCATCCAAGACTGGAAGATGCAAGATACACCTGAAAATGCATAAGCAAATCTCTGGTGGATATACTAGGTGCCTCACACTGAGGGACCTTGGGGAACACAAACATAGAATAAGGCAATAAGGTAAGTCTCTCTCTCTCTCTCTCTCTCTCTCTCTCTCTCTCTCTCTCTCTCTCTCTCTCTCTCTCTCTCTCTCACTCTCTCTCTCTCTCTCTCTCTCTCTCTCTCTCGCTCTCTCTCTCTCCTTCTGATACAATACAAAACTGGGCTTCAGCCTTGCCAAGTCTTTAAAGGGTAACAACTGGATATATATATATATATATATATATATATATATATATATATATATATATATATATATATATATATATATATATATATATATATATATATATATTTATTGTTGTATCTATCTATATATATATATATATATATATATATATATATATATATATATATATATATATATATATTCAAATATATAGATAAGGATAGATAGATACATAGATAGATTATATATATATATATATATATATATATATATATATATATATATATATATATATATATATTTATATATATATATATATATATATATATATATATATATATATATATATATATATATATATATATATATATATATATATATATATATATATATATGTATGTATATATATATATATATATGTATATATATATATATATATATATATATATATATATATATATATATATATATATATATATATATATATATATATATATATATATATATCGACTATATAGGCAAATATATAGATAAAGATAGATAGATAGATAGATAGATTATATATATATATATATATATATATATATATATATATATATATATATATATATATATATATATATATATATATATATATATATATATATATATATATATATATATATATATATATATATACAGTGATACCTGTACATACGATCTTAATTCGTTCCAGAAACTTCTTGTTTTAAAACGATCATATGTTTGAGCAAATATTCTCATAAGAATACATGGTAATTGATTTAATTCGTTCTTTAGCGTAAAAACCGACAATAAATCCTTAATAAATGGCTACACATAACTACACGTAACATTAATACAATACCTGTTTAATAAATACATATTATAAACCAAAAAATAAGAACAAAATAATAAAATGATAAATAAAAAACGGGTTTTAATGTAACACTTTACCTTAGGGACAGGCCAGCGCAGGTGTAAGGACTTCTACGCAGGAGAAAACGGAAGATCAGAGAGGAGGTAGGGACGGTGATTTTGTACGATAACTTTTACCATAACTTACACTAAGTTACACCACTACGTGAACTTTAACTTAACTTAGTTTATATTTTTTTTCATTTTTATAATTTTATATTTTAAAAAAAATGTCTTATTTTTAATTTTCATCACTTTCACTCGATTCGGTCTTCCTTTTTTTTTGCTTCACTTTCTTTCTTTTCAAGATTTTTAAAAGAAACTATCAAGTGAAAGTTGCTTTGTATGGCATTTGAATATTTTTCTAAAATGCATTAAACAAACATCATTGAACTGCTCAACAACACGGCAAACCTGAAGTTTCTATGGGCAATGCTTGTCGATGAAATCAACAACGTGTTGATGATATGCCAACATCTGTTTTATTTCCGCCGTACCTAAGATTTCGCCTACCTCCTCGATCTCCTCCGACTCACTCAACTGCGCTTGGAACTCATCATGCTGCATGGCTTGCAACTCCTTGAGTTCCTCGGTGGTCAGCTCTTCATGATGCTCATCGACGAGTTCGGTGATGTCATTTTCATCTACCTCCAGACCCATGGACTTGCCAAGGGATACAATCTCTTCGACGTCTTCCTCGGCGGCAAGCACAGGTTCATTCTCGGGGCCAAAACCTTCGAAATATCTGGGAGCAACAGCATCAGGCCGAAGCTTCTTCCAAGCGGAATTCAGGGTCTGGCGAGTTACTCCCTCCCAAGCCTGATCAATGACCTTTAAGCATTGCACGATATTGAAGTGGCTTCTCCAAAATTCATGCAAAGTTAAGTTGGTGCTTTGTGTGACATTAAAGCACTGCTTAAATAAGGGCTTTGTGTAGAGTTTCTTAAAATTCGAGATGACTTGCTGGTCCATGGGCTGGAGGTTAGGGGTGGTATTCAGTGGAAGATACAACACCTTGATGAATTTGTATTCGTCGATGATATTATCCTCGAGCCCGAGGGGGGGGGGTGAGGGGGGTGAGCGGGTGCATTGTCCAAACAAAGCAAGCACTTCAAAGAAAAATTCCTTTCCTGAAGATACTTCTTGACAGCAGGGCCGAAAACTTATGTGTACCCATTCCACAAAGATATGCCTAGTAACCCTAGCCTTCGAATTAGAACGCCATAGAACATGTAGCAGGTCTTTATTAATTCTCTGTGCTTTAAATGCCATAGGGTTTTCGGAACGGTAAACTAACGGAGGCTTAATTTTGCAGTCCCCGCTGGCGTTGGCACAAAGCGCAAGAGTCAACCGATCCTTCATTGGCTTATGTCCAGGTATTTTCTTTTCTTCGGCGGTAATGTACGTTCGACTAGGCATCTTTTTCCAAAACACACCAGCTTAATCACAGTTGAAAACCTGCTGCTCTATGTAACCTTCCTCCGCCATGATGCTTTTGAACTTTTTAACAAAGTCTTTAGCAGCCTTAGTGTCCGAACTCGAAGCTTCTCCATGATGAACAACTGAATGAATCCCGGTCCGTTTCCTAAATTTCTCGAACCAACTTCGAGACGCCTTGAATTTTTCCGTTGTAGGATCGGCTGAACTCTCCCCCGCGTCACCCCGAGAGCGTGCCGCCTTCTAGTCACTGTAGATAGCGCTGGCCTTCTCACAAATGATCGTTTCCGTGATCCTATCGCCAACAATCTCGTTGTCTTTGATCCATATTAACAAAAGTCATTCCATCTCTTTAAGGGTAGGGCTACGACGTTTAGAAATAATCGTGATCCCCTTCGAAAATTTCACTGATTTAATGGCTGACTTCTGTTTTATGATCGTCGAGATCGTCGACATAGTCCGGCCATATTGTTTAGCGAGATCGCTAACACGTACACCTCGCTCATGCTTCTTTTATGATTTCCTGCTTTAATTGTAAAGACAGCATAGACACCCTCTTTTTCTCACCACTCCTACTACTTCCTGAACAGAAATTAAGCTTTTTAGGACCCATGATTACGGAACACAGACAATAACACGTGATAAGGCAAGATAAAAACTGTTAAAACTGAGCAAATATAGGACAACCACATGATGCGCACGCGGTGAAAGGACTGATCAAGGTGACGCTCGATTGGCAACCCTCTGATGTGCTGCCGTCTAGCGGCCTGAACAACAAACTGCACTCCACGCTTTCGAGAAAATTCCACGGGTAAACGTATTGTTTACGTCGTATGTTGAAGCAACACTTTGTATGTTGAGACAGAAATTTGGTTGAATTTTACTTCGTATGTTGGAAAATTCGTATGTTGGGACAATCGTATGTAGAGGTTCCACTATACATATATATATATATATATATATATATATATATATATATATATATATATATATATATATATATATATATATATATATATATATATATATATATATATATATATATATATACATAAATGAATAATATATATGCACATGAATGTATATATATATATATATATATATATATATATATATATATATATATATATATATATATATATATATATATATATATATATACATAAATGAATAATATATATGCACATGAATGTATATATATATATATATATATATATATATATATATATATATATATATATATATATATATATATATATATATATATATATATATATATATATATATATAAATGAATAATATATATGCATATGTATATATATATATATATATATATATATATATATATATATATATATATATATATATATCTATATCTATATATATATATATATATATATATATATATATATATATATATATATATATATATATATATATATATATATATATGTGGTAGAGTTTCTTGGCACAACTTCTTTGAAGACTGGGACTAGAAGCCTAGAAATAGAAGAACATTTTCTTACCCCACTATCGAAAGGGAGATACTAAATACAACGGTGCATTTATTGCCATGTATATTCTAATATGGACATACTTAGTCTTCTAACGTCAGAAGTGCATCAACAAAGGGATCGAAGGATTAATCTCCAGAATAACAGTAAAGATACTCTTGGTGAAGGGGGGGGGGGGGCGGGTCACTTCAACTGTTTCCAGTTCTTTGGTTAGGGTGGAGATATGCACTGGAACATTAGCTAGTTATTCCTGGATACACAGTCAAGTTCACAAATATTAAATAAAGTTTGCCGTGTTGTTGAGCGAATTATAGTGGTATTTCACGACTGTTAAACTGGTTCTTTTTTTAACAGAATCAAGTTTATGAAGTGTTAGTTATAGTGGATTTGCTCTGTTTTTCACGGGTGTTAAACTGGTTCTTTTTTAACACAGTCAACTTTATAAGATGTTAGTTATAGTGGTTTTGCTCTATTCCTCGTGGCTCTTAAAGTAGTTAGTATTTAACACAATTAGGTTTATAAATTGTTAGTTATGGTGGTTTTGCTCTGTTATTTATGGTTAAACAGTTTCTTCCTCCATATCCACAGTTAAAAGTCCCTCTTCGGG
>NC_090738.1:77031895-77035858 GCF_036898095.1 Palaemon carinicauda
TTGAAAAAAAAAAAAACATGCATACATATCATAATTCCATGTTGACATAACGTAAAAATAACAAGTAAAAAATTACCAAAGTCATCGAGTGAATGGGAGAAGAGTGTCGAGAGCTTCGGAGAGTGGGTGGTTCATAAAATCGGCCACAGATGGCAGCATGTAAAACACAGATAAAATCGGCAACGAAAGGCGCTAAGCTTAAAATTTCTTTCGCGGTTTGGAGTAAAGTCGTTCTCGGCAGTGAAAGGTTATGGATCTGAGTAAATTAAAGTCGTTCTACGCAGTGAAAGGTTATGGATCTGAGTAAATTAAAGTCGTTTTCCACAGTAAAAGGAATAATAATACAGAATCCCAAGAAGAATTAAATTGTTCTTGCAGTGTGATAAAAAAATAACGTTTAGGAATATTTTCTTGCCATGCATACAACATGATTGAAACTCACGATGGTGATGTAGCAAAGTAAAATAAATGCTTCCTTACATGCACACACACACACACACTCATACAGACACACACACAATATATATATATATATATATATATATATATATATATATATATATATATATATATATATATATATATATATATATATATATATATATATATATATATATATATATATATATATATATATATATAGCTTTATTCGATTGACTTCAATATTTAGTTGTGTCTATTTATATATATACATATATATATATATATATATATATATATATATATATATATATATATATATATATATATATATATATATATATATATATATATATATATATAACTTTATTCGATTGACTTAAATATTTAGTTGTGTCTATTTCACAATGTAAAATCTAAGTACATGTCACTTTAATCATATCATGGAAACAGAAATAAATATAATTGTTTGCAAAACGGTTTGATTACCACCACAATGGATAATCTTTTGTAATGTGAGATTTTGAGAATACAATTCAAAATAATTGAAATCCTTTCTAGAAAATTTTGATATTGATATTTCTAAAAGGGATAATTCATTTCTCATTTTGATGTACCCAATAAATGAAATGATTTCATTTAGAATATTTATCGGTTTTACTTTCATTGAAAATATCTTCCATCAAATCCATTGGAAGAGATTTCCAGAGTGTTTTGGCTAAATATATGTCGTAATGGAAGACACTCTTAGCCAGCCAGTCAGAATTGGAACTTTTGTGTTTTTGTTGATCAATCTATAATAAAAATTGATTACTTTCAATCCAAGAGAAATATTGCTGTTTTTATTTTTCAGATTTTGTGTAAAGGTATTTAATCAGAAATAATAAAAGTATTCTATTTTGATTTTCATTACTTCTTATATCGTTTATTTATTTCCTTATTTTCTTTCCTCACTGGGATATTTTTCCTTGATGGAGCCCTTGGGCTTATAGCATGTTACTTTTCGAGTTATGGTTGTAGCTTAGCTTATAATAATAATAATAATAATAATAATAATAATAATAATAATAATAATAATAATAATAATAATAATAATAATGATAATAATAATAATAATAATAATAATAATAATAATAATAATAATAACAATACATTCATTATAACTTACAGACACTAGCCTCTCTAAGTCCCATTTGTATATGACTAAAAGTTCAGATCCACCGAAGACCTTATTTATAATTGAATATGAGTACATAATAGAGGATGGATTTTACTACCTACATGAAAAAAACACATTCATTATAAGAGTAAAAAATAATATATTATCGTTTCATGATTAAACAGAATATTTTGATAATGATGAATTCCCTCTCCCTAGTAATATAAAACTAGTGTAAGCAGAGACACAAAAGACATGCTATTCAAAATATCAATGATAATCTGAATACATATTTCATGTCTTGCCAACCCTCAGATGATATACCTAGACACTTTCCCTGTATAGAAGCGTTCGCAGTTTCTTATTGTGGTGGTCCTACGGTTCTGTTCTTTAGGGGGATGAATAGGCTTCTCTCTTGGATACGAAAGGAGATTGTTCGTTCATGAATATTTCATATCTATCCCGAGAATCTTCTATTTAGCTCTGTCATCTGATACGTGTTTTTACTTTTTGAGTTGCTGTATTCTTTAGGTAAGTATTTTTTTTTTCAAATTATATCATTGATGGATTACATTATCTAGCATCATTCTAATTCAATGGCACATGATCTCATCTTATGTTCAATGAGATCCTAATATTTTAATTTTAGGTATTTTACTTTACTTTGACGGCTGCTCTTCCAGTTCCATGCAGCAGGGGAACCCTCTCTCTACAGGACCTCCACTGTAGTTTCAGAGTATTCGTTCAGAGTATTCAACGCTTCATATTGCGTATTGTTCATTTACTGTTAAATCGTCACTATTGTATGAATGGTGAAATAAGATAGACTTCAGTTTTCTCTTGAAAGCCGTCTTCAATCATTCCAATGTTTCGTGGGAGCTTATTATACAGTCTCGGGGCCGCTTATTTAAAAGCTCTGTAACCTAAAGTAGACATATATCTAGGTTCCAAGCAATATGTTTTCTAGAATTCTTCGTCGATGGTATCCAGTAAAGAAATAGGACCGAGAATGAGCTATTTAGGTGAAAATAAAACTTGATTTTCTCATCTAAGTGAAGATCTGTGTGAATATGTGGATCTGCATAGAGACAATAAAGAGCAGAGATATTTCATATAAATTATTAATTTCCGAACAATATGAATATAACCAACTAGTTATATTTTAATATAATGGTTGTTAAAAGGCACCTTTTTATTTAAATGACAATTTGCTGTTTTACTGCTATCTATAATAGGTTTCAATATTGATGATTATGATGATGATGATGATTATTATTATTATTATTATTATTATTATTATTATTATTGTTATTATTATTATTATCATTATTATCATTATTATTATCATTATCATTTTATAACTTAATTTATAAAACTCTTGAATATCAGATTGGTAAAGCCATCTGATTCAAGTAGGAAAATACGCAAGACATTTTTTAAAGCTTAACGCATGCAAATTGGTATAGAATAAATATTCAAATACAGTATCTCAAAACAACAATAATACCATAACTCATTTTTTTTTTTTCACAAATTACATATTTTGATATATTTTTATTTCATAAAAAGAAAGCATACTATCTATTTCAAGGCCCATAACACCCTCCCTTTTTTTTAATATAACTATTGAAGTAGGCTTCTGATTAATGTGAAACCGAAACCACCAGACTTTGAGACACCGACCTAATTAAGAAAAATGGATTCAAACATCTACTCCATGTTATTGTCTTATTTTATAGAGAAGTGTCTTCTCCATTTTTTGGGGCATGGTCAGAACCGAAATTAAGACCTGGCAACTAGGTATAGACAATAATGCCCCTAGTAGATACTTGAATAAATTTTTCCTAATTAGGCCAGTGTCTCAAACTCTGGTGTTTCCAGTTTTACATTAATCATGCCAAGCCTAGTTCATTTGTTAAATAAAAAAGGAGGGTGTTAGGTTCCTTGAAATAGACGGTAACTATTTGTAAACAAATGGAATTTATAATGCAATTACATGGCATCGAAATAAATAAGAAATGATTGATTATCGCAAAGACTTCAATGGTAATAGACACAAAATGATATTATAATATATCTAAGGGATATTATGTAAATCGTGAACAATATAATCAAAATTCATCAACTACATAATTCTGAGGGAAATTTGTAACTAAGTTAACATGATAAAACGTATGAAAAAAATTCCAAGTAGAATTGTAATGGATTTGCTAGAATTATTTAATTCACAAAGCTTAAAAAAATATGATCTAAAATGTAAAAAGGAATGGATTATAATATTTGTTAACGAACAGAATTCAGAGCAGAGATTCCAATGTCTTCTTTGACAATTCGTCAATTATTCAACTCACTGGGTCTCGATTTTCCACACACCTATCAAACGG
>NC_090738.1:77043858-77046358 GCF_036898095.1 Palaemon carinicauda
AAGCTTTTTAGGACCCATGATTACGGAACACAGACAACAACATGTGATAAGGCAAGATAAAAAACTGTTAAAACTGAGCGAATAGAGGACAACCACATGATGCGCACGCGGTGAGAGAACTGATCAAGGTGACGCTTGATTGGCGTCCCTCCGATGTTCTGCCGTCTAGCGGCGTCAACAACAAACTGCGCTGCAAGCTTTCGAGAAAATTCCACGGGTAAGCGTATTGTTTACGTCGTATGTTGGAGCAACACTTGGTGTGTTGAGACAGAAATTTGGTTGAATTTTACTTCGCATGTTGGAACAATTGTATGTAGAGGTTCCACTGTATATATATATATATATATATACATATATATATATATATATATATATATATATATATATATATATATATATATATATATATATATATATATATATATATATATATATATATATATATATATATATATATATATATATATATATATATATATATATATATATAAATGATATATATATATATATATATATATATATATATATATATATATATATATATATATATATATATATATATATATATATATATATATATATATATATATATATATATATATATGTATATATGTATGTGTATATATATGTATATATGTATATATGTATATGTATGTGTATCTGTATGTATATATATAGTTGTATGTTTGTGTATGTTTTGCTTATGTATTTATATAGATAAGGCTACCGTGTTTCCATATAAATAAACTGTATTGAAAGTGAAAAAGAAAAAAACAAGAATATACCCGCCACTAGAAATTACCGTTTTTGGCAGGTGTCTAATGAGCTTGGGGACTCCTCCTACTTAACACGTGACTCAAGCCCGGGTAGCTGGTAAGGGAGTGTCATTGTTCTCTAAATCTCTATATGTATGTTCGTACGTTTGCTTTCCCTATAAAATGTAAAGAAACCTCTCTCAATAAATCAGTCTTCTGAAGAAGTATCACGAAACCAGTCAGGACTTAAGCGTATATTTCGCATTTTCATTTTCCCTGCGGTTCTTCTGCATATATATATATATATATATATATATATATATATATATATATATATATATATATATATGTATGTATATATAAATGAATAATATATATGCACATGAATGTATATATATATATATATATATATATATATATATATATATATATATATATATATATATATATATATATATTGTGGTAGAATTTCTCGGCACAACTTCTTTGAAGACTGGGACTAGAAGCCTAGAAATAGGAGAACATTTTCTTTCCCCACCCTCGAAAGGGAGATACTAAATACAACGGTGCATTTATTGCCATGTATATTTTAATATGTACACACTTGGTCTTCTAACGTCAGAAGTGCATTAACAAAGGGATCGAAGGATAATCTCCAGAATAACAGTAAAGATACTCTTGGTGAAGGGGGGGGGGTGTCACTTCAACTGTTTTCAGTTCTTTGGTTAGGGTGGAAATATGCACTGGAACATTAGCTAGTTATTCTTGGATACACAGTCAAGTTCACAAATATTAAATAAAGTTTGCCGTGTTGATGAGCGAATTATAGTGGTTTTGCGCTGTTTTTCACGACTGTTAAACTGGTTCTTTTTTAACAGAATCAAGTTTATGAGGTGTTAGTTATAGTGGTTTTGCTCTGTTTTTCACGGCTGTTAAACTGGTTCTTTTTTAACACAATCAACTTTATAAGATGTTAGTTATAGTGGTTTTGCTCTATTCCTCGTGGCTCTTAAAGTAGTTAGTAATTAACACAATTAGGTTTATAAATTGTTAGTTATAGTGGTTTTGCTCTGTTCTTTATGATTAAACAGTTTCTTCCTCCATATCCACAGTTAAAAGTCCCCCTTCGGGTAAAAAGGGAGGCGGGCATCTTCTGTCTCAGTTTCTGCTGGAGGAAGTTGTGAGGCCCGCCCATGGATGCGTACATTCGCCACGGCAAACAAAATGTCATTCTGTCTGAAATGAGCAGACACGATTGAGTAGAAAATGCCGAGAGAGGGTTGTCTTAAGAGTTTAATACTAAGGGTAAAAGAAAATTTAGCTTCGGGGAATGCAGCTGTAGAAAAAAAAAAAAAAAGGATAATCCGATCACAAAGAAATATACTTTGAAGCAGATTCTAATCTTTTACTCGAGAGGAATGGATGAGTTATTCCTAATCTTGGATGGTCAAGAGTCAGGTAAATGTATAGGAGGTGAACTATGCCAAAGGATTTGTCACTAGAAAAAGGTGGGCATTTAATTTTAAGCATCAGCAGGTGGTCTCATACACAAATGGCTAATCTCGGAAGGGTGAATATTAGGTAAAAATGTACGAGAGATAACTGTCTCAAAGGATTTGGCTTTCAGAAAAGGTAGAGATTTAATTGAAGCAATATCTGGGATCTTGAAAATACCAATGAATGATCAACATGTGTTTTTCCAAGAAGGTTTAATGGTATATGGAAGAGGCGAAACATAGCCACAC
>NC_090738.1:77048858-77053858 GCF_036898095.1 Palaemon carinicauda
TTTTGTAAACATATGTTGAACATAACTGATCAAACTTATCAACTCCCCCCATATACTTATTGTATTCCACATGAACACATGGCTTGTCTATTTCTGTCCCTCTTTTTTTTTTTAATGAAGTTTCATTTAACATGTACTTGCTGTTCCAAGGCTTGACAGTAAATTAACCCTGCTCGTGTCTTGCCAAGAACAAGCAAGCATTTTACCATCATTCCTTACCCAAGTTACTTGCATTACTAATATTTGTTTCATATCAGTTGGCAGACTCTTTCTATTCATCCTAACTGTTCCACAAGCTAAAGTGCTTCTCTGAAGTAGTTCATCAAAAAGGAATACACTTATAAGAGCTGTCCATATAAATAATACGACCTTTGCTTTCATAACCTTCAAACAAAGACAGAACAACGTGAGTACCCAACCCATCTGATGGTGGACAAGCAGCTTCTTTTCCAGTATACACATTAAACTTGAGTAGATAACCAGTATGAACATCTGCCATAGACCATACTTTTATCTCCCATTTAGTTGAAGGCTTTGATGGTAAATATTGTTTGAAAAATAACGTACCTTTAAATTTCCTCATGATTTCATCAATACTGATTTCTCTATTGCTAACATAGTACTTCCCATATAAATCCATGTACCATATCTAAAATTGGCCTAATCTTAGAGAGTCTATCATTTCCATCTTTCTTATCATTATCCCAAAAATGAATAGCTGATCTAATCAACTGGTATTTCTCCTGAGATAATAATTCTCCGAATTTTGGAGCGTCAAATAAAAAGCTGTTTTCAGTAAAGTAACTTCCAATTGTAGGCTATTTCAATAGCAACAACAGCTTTTATGTCATCAGCAGTTATATTTGACCATTGTTGGTATCTTGATCTTTTGGACAAAGGTTGTTTTGTAGCTATCATTGATTTAAAATACTTAGTTTCTTTTCCAACATGTTCGTAAACTTTTTCTGGAAAAAAACACTCGTATGGATTCAAGTTTTCAAAGTTGGTTATTTTATGATGGGCTGTGTAATCAAAAACATTATCTAATTTGGTGGGATTATTGCTATTATAGTTCATTCTAATCCAGCCTAAGGAATTTGCCTCATTAACTGTGGGGGATGAGCATGTTGCTGGGGCGTCTTCATTTAAATCCTCATCAGTCATATCATCATAATCATCATCATTTGGTCCATCAATATCTGACCCAAATCTTGAATCAGATCCAAATAAAATGTCATCAATTTCTTTAAAGATACTTGGCGAGAGGTAGAGGCCATATCACACAAATAAAAGAAAAGAAAAAAAAAATTCATCCCAGAGTTAAAGGTAAAAATTAAAAGGACATAGTCAGCTGACTGATAAAAGAAGAACAATATCGAATCTTTTGCTAATAGTATAATAATACCATAATTTACAACTATATATGAAATTTATCCTGCTGAGAAACCAGCATTTATTAACAAATTATATCTTAATTAACAACTTTTATCACTAAATTATGTTGTACAAAATGAAGGGACCGATAGGCAACTAACAGACTGAACGTCAGCTGACGAATGTAAACAAAGCTTCAGATTTAGGACACGAAACTTCTTTTCTCGTGAATGTGTTTGTTATTCGACTATTATTCATTTGAGTAAATTTCTATATTGATGTCTGAAAATATCATTAAATGTCAAATTTTGAACATCCAATACTATAAAATACGTTTTTATTTGTTTAGTTGTCGTGGCAACTGTTCAGCTCTAATGTAAACAAACTTTCAATTTCGTAAACGAACTTTGGAAAGCATGATACTACAATAATTCTATGAATAGTATTGATTTATATTGAAAAAAAAAACATGCATATATATCATAATTTCATGTTGACATAACGTAAAAATAACAAGTAAAAAATTACCAAAGTCATCTAGTGAATGGGAGAAGAGTGACGAGAGCTTCGGAGAGTGGGTAGTTCATAAAATCGGCCACAGATGGCAGCATGTAGAAGCCAGATAAATCGGCAACAAAAGGCGCTAAGCTTAAAATTTCTTTCGCGGTTTGGAGTAAAGTCGTTCTCGGCAGTGAAAGGTTATGGATCTGAGTAAATTAAAGTCGTTCTACGCAGTGAAAGGTTATGGATCTGAGTAAAATAAAGTCGTTTTCCGCAGTAAAAGGAATAATAATACAGAATCCCAAGGAGGAATTAAATTGTTCTTGCAGTGTGATCGTAAATAACGTTTAGGAATATTTTCTTGCCATGCATACAAAATGATTGAAACTCACGATGGTGATGTAGCAAAGTAAAATAAATGCTTTCTTACATGCACACATACACACACACTCATACAGACAATATATATATATATATATATATATATATATATATATATATATATGTATATATATATATATATATATATATATATATGTATATATATATATATATATATATATATATATATATATATATACATATATATATATATATATATATATATATATATATATATATATATATATATATATATATATATATATATATATATATATATATATATATATATATATATATATATATATATATATATATATATATATATATACACACACATATATATATATATGTATGTATATATATATATATATGTATGCATGTATATATATATATATATATATATATATATATATATATATATATATATATATATATATATATATGTATGTGTATATATATATGTATATATATATATATATATATATATATATATATATATATATATATATACATATATATATAGCTTTATTCGATTGACTTCAATATTTAGTTGTGTCTATTTCACAATGTAAAATCTAAGTACATGCTGCTTTAATCATATCATGGAAACAGAAATAAATATAATTGTTTACAAAACAGTTTGATTGAGACCCCAATGGATAATCTTTTGTAATGTGAGATTTTGAGAATACAATTCAAAATAATTGAAATCCTTTTTAGAAAAGTTTTGATATTGATATTTTTAAAAGGGATAATTCATTTCTCATTTTGATGTACCCAATAAATGAAATGATTTCATTTAGAATATTTATCGGTTTTTCTTTCATTGAAAATATCTTCCATCAAATCCATTCGAAGATATTTCCATAATATTTTGGCTAAATATATGTCGTAATGGAAGACACTCTTAGCCAGCTAGTCAGAATTGGAACTTTTGTGTTTTTGTTGATCAATCTATAATAAAATTTGATTACTTTCAATTCAAGAGAAATATTGCGGTTTTTATTTTTCAGATTTTGTGTGAAGGTATTTAATCAGAAATAATAAAAGTATTCTATTTTAATTCTCATTACTTCTTATATCGTTTATTTATTTCCTTATTTTTTTTCCTCACTGGGATATTTTTCCTTCATGGAGCCCTTTGGCTTATAGCATGTTACTTTTCGAGTTAGGGTTGTAGCTTAGCTTGTAATAATAATAATAATAATAATAATAATAATAATAATAATACATTCATTATAACTTACAGACACTGGCCTCTCAAAGTCCCATTTGTATGGGAAGTCCTTATTTATAATTGAATATGAGTCCATAATAGAGGATGGATTTTACTACCTACATGAATAAAACACATTCATTATAAGAGTAAAAAATAATATATTATCGTTTCATGATTAAACAGAATATTTTGATAATGACGAATTCCCTCTCCCCAGTAATATAAAACTAGTGTAAGCAGAGACACAAAAGACATGCTATTCAAAATATTAATGAAAATCTGAATACATATTTCATGTCTTCCCAACCCTCAGATGATATACCTAGACACTTTCCCTGTATAGAAGCGTTCGCAGCTTCTTATTGTGGTGGTCCTACGGTTCTGTTCTCTAGGGGGATGAATAGGCTTCTCTCTTGGATACGAAAGGAGATTGTTCGTTCATGAATATTTCATATCTATCCCGAGAATCTTCTATTTAGCTCTGTCATCTGATACGTGTTTTACTTTTTGAGTTGCTGTATTCTTTATTTAAGTTTTTTTTTTTTTAATTCAAATTATATCATTGATGGATTACATTATCTAGTATCATTCTAATTCAATGGCACATGATCTCATCTTATGTTCAATGATATCCTAATATTTTAATTTTAGGTACTTTACTTTCCTTAGACGGCTGCTCTTCCAGTCCCATGCAGCAGGGGAACCCCCTCTCTACAGGACCTCCACTGTAGTTTCAGAGTATTCGTTCAGAGTATTCAACGTTTCATATGGCGTATTGTTCATTTACTATTAAATCGTCACTGTTGTATGAATGGTGAAATAAGATAGTCTTCAGTTTCCTCTTGAAAGCCGTCTTCAATCATTCCAATGTTTCGTGGGAGCTTATTATACAGTCTCGGGCCGCTTATTTAAAAGCTCTGAAGCCTAAAGTAGACATATATCTAGGTTCCAAGCAATATGTTTTCTAGAATTCTTCGTCGATGGTATCCAGTAAAGAAATAGGACCGAGAATGAGCTATTTAGGTGAAAATAAAACTTGATTTTCTTATCTAAGTGAAGTTCTGTGTGAATATGTGGATCTGCATAGAGACAATAAAGAGCAGAGATATTTCATATAAATTATTAATTTTCGAACAATATGTATATAACCAAGTAGTTATATTTCAATATAATGATTGTTAAAAGGCACTTTTTTATTTAAATGATAATTTACTGTTATACTGCTATCTATAATAGGTTTCAATATTGATGATTATGATGATGATGATAAGGATTATTATTATTATTATTATCATTATTATTATTATTATTATTATTATTATTATTATTATTATTATTATTATTATTATTATTATTATTATTACTATTATTATTATTTTCAATATTTTATAACTTAATTTATAAAACTCTTGAATATCAGATTGGTAAAGCCATCTGCTTCAAGTAGAAAAATACGCAAGACATTTTTTAAAGCTTAACGCATGCAAATTTTTATAAAATGAATATTCAAATATCTCAAAAC
>NC_090738.1:77063858-77071358 GCF_036898095.1 Palaemon carinicauda
ACTTAACATTGATTGGCTGTCTTTTAATGGCTCTCAATCAAGATGGTTGCCACACCCAAACAAATCCACTTCTGTTCCACTATTCCAATACAAATAGTTCTTCTCCACGGGACACAGCATACTAGAAGAGGTCAGACCTGTTTTTTTCTGCATTTGTTCACCTGACAAAGAAACAGTACAGGTGAATCTTTGTCAAGGAATAATGCACACTAGAAAAAGTGTGACTTCTTCCCTTTTCTGAATCCATCTTGCAAATTATTCTCTATAGATCTGAAAAGTTGGAATTTACTTAGGATTGATATCCTGTCTTATAATGGATCTTAATCCAGATGGCTGCCACACACAAGCAAAGGCACTTCTTTTCCAGTATTCCATTACAAAGGGTTCTTCTCCAAGGGACACAGCATACTAGAAGGAATCCGAATTGTTTTTTTTTCTGCATTTGTTCACCTAACAAAGAAACAGTACAAGTAAATCTTTGTCAAGGAATAATGCCTACGAGAACAAGTGTGACTTCTTCCCTCTTCTTAATCCTTCGTGCAGATTATTCCCTTTATATCTGGAAAGCCAGAATACACAACATGGATTGCCTGTTTTTGAATGGGTCTTAATCCAGATGGCTACCACACCCCAAGCAAAGGCACTTCTGCTCCACTATTTGAGTACAAATTTATTCCTCTCCAAGGGACACAGCATACTAGAAGACGTCAGACTTGTTTCTTCTTGATTTGTTCACCTGACAAACAAACAGTACAAGTGAATCTTTGTCAAGGAATAATGCATACTAGAACAAGTGTGACTTCTTCCCTCCTCTGAATCCATCTTGCAGATTATTCCCTTTACACTTGGAAAGTCTGAATCCACTTGGCATTGATTGCCTGTGTCTTAATGGCTCTTAATCCAAATGGCTGACACACCCAAACAAATGCACATCTGTTCCACTATTACAGTACAAAGGGTTCTCCTAGGGACACAGCATGCTAGAAGAGGTCAGACATGTTTATTCTGCATTTGTTCACCTGACAAAGAAACAGTACAAGTGAATATTTGTCAAGGAATAATGCTTACTAGAGCAAGTGTGACTTCTTACCTCTTCTGAATCTATCTTGCAGATTATTCCATTTAGATATGGAAAGCCGCCATCATCTTGGTAGTGATTGCATGTCTTATAATGGCTCTCATCCAAATGGCTGACACACCCTATCAAAGGCACATCTGTTCCAGTATTCCAGTACAATGAATTCTTTTCCAAGGGACACAGCATACTAGAAGAGGTCAGACCTGTTTTTTCTGCATTTGTTCACCTGACAAAGAAACAGTACTGGTGAATCTTTATCAAGGAATAATGTATACTAGAACAAGTGTTACTTCTTCCCTCTGCTGATTGCTTCTTGTAGATTATTCCCTTTAGGTCTGGAAAGCCATAATCCTCTTGCATTGATTCCCTGTCTCTTAATGGGTCTTAATCCAGATGGTTGCCACACCCAAACAAATCCACCTCTGTTCCACTATTCCAATGCAAAGGGTTCTTCTCCAAGGGACACAGCATACTAGAAGAGGTCAGACCTGTTTTCTCTATATTTGTTCACCTGACAAAGAAACAGTATAGTTGAATCTTTATCAAGGAATAATGCATACTAGAAAAAGTGTGACTTCTTCCCTCTGCTGATTGTTTCTTGTAGATTATTCCCTTTAGGTCTGGAAAAGCCGTAATCCTCTTGGCATTGATGCCCTGTCTCTTAATGGGTCTTAATCCAGATAGCTGCCACACCCAAGCAAAGGCACATCTGTTTCACTATTCCAGTACAAAGGTTTCTTCTCCAAGGGACACAGCATACTAGAGGAGGTCAGACCTGTTTTTTCTGCATTTGTTCACCTGACAAAGAAACAGTACAGGTGAATCTTTGTCAAGGAATAATGCATACTAGAACAAGTGTGACTTCTTCCCTCTTCTAAATCTATCTTGCATATTATTCCCTTTAATTCTGAAAGGTTGGAAACCACTCGGTATCGATTCTCTGTCTTTCAATGTCTCACATAAAACCCTATTTCTTTACAAAAGTAAATTGAAACTATCTTCTCCAAATTTCAACCGAAACGTTAATAATGTTATCCACTTTTTTTTTCTTTTTTTTCTTCTATGTTCAGAACACTAAACACTCACTACGACTTTTACTACTCTAAACACTTATTCTTTCGATACACAGGATGTTCTTATGCTCTCGTATATCGCCCATATTATATCAACCACCCTTATAGATAAAGAATGGTGTAATATCTTTATGCAGAAGGGTGATAACTCCAAACTTAAGAAGTATATCCCTCAATATTGTTTGACAATTATTTGTCAACCAATGATAGGGGTGCACTTGGTTAGGGCAGTAGTATTTACTCACTGTCTGCCATAGCTGTAGAGGAGAAACATTTCTAATAACGGTTTCTGCCAGAAGATCGTATACCCCAGGTTTGTTGTCATAGGTTCTATATATGGGCACTAAATATATTGCATCATTCACTTTTCTATCAAGCCCTTGGAAGTAACGCTTCTTGGTGCCCCAGTCAAAGACCAAACGCATATGCGACACATTTAAATGTTTAAGGGCTGAAATATGTAATTTTGAATTATTGAGATATTTGCTTTGTAGGAAGACTCTACAGTCTCCTGGTACCGCGTCAGTCTCCTCCTCCTCGAATAGCTCCTGCAAGTTGGATTCCACCTTAGGTGGATGCTGCTGCCGATCACGGTTCATTAAATAAAGGTCCTTAAATCCATATGTTTCCAAAAACAAATGTGCTCCAATTAGACAAAGTTTCGGTATATTAAAGATATTATTCCCCGCTCCCTGATGCTTACGAATAGTGTTAATAGTGGCGTTCCAACACATGTAACCTGGAATTAACTATATTGATCTCATGGCAAATGTGCCCATATATGATATTAAATGACTTAATACGGAATTGTCAGAACATTTTATCAGGAAATTGAATATTTCCTTACCTTGCACCAGCTGTACGCTCTTCTCCTCCTCCTCCTCCTTCTCCTCCACCTTCTTCTCCTCCGCCTCCACCTTCCCCTTCTCCTCCTCATCCTCTTCTACCTTCTCCTCCTCCTCCTTCTCCTCCATCTTCTTCTCCTCCTCTTCTACCTTCTCCTCCTCCCCCTTCTCCTCCACCTTCTTCTCCTCCTCCTCCTTCTCCTTCTCCTTCTCCTTCTCTTCTACCTTCTCCTCCTTCTCCTTCTCCTCCTCTTCTACCTTCTCCTTCTCCTCCTTCTCCTCCATCTCCTTCTCCTCCTCTTCTACCTTCTCCTCCTCCTCCTTCTCCTCCATCTTCTTCTCCTCCTCTTCTACCTTCTCCTCCTCCTCCTTCTTCTCCTCCTCCACCTTCTTCTCCTCCTCCTCCTTCTCCTTCTCCTTCTCCTCCTCTTCTACCTTCTCCTCCTCCTCCTTCTCCTCCATCTTCTTCTCCTCCTCTTCTACCTTCTCCTCCTCCACCTTCTTCTCCTCCTCCTCCTTCTCCTTCTCCTTCTCCTCCTCTTTTACCTTCTCCTCCTCCTCCTTCTCCTCCATCTTCTTCTCCTCCTCTTCTACCTCCTCCTCCTTCTCCTCCACCGTCTCCTCCTCCTCCACCTTCTTCTCCTCCTTTTCTGTCGAATTTACCTGTTTCTGATAATTCATTCTCTCATAAGTCAGTCTATTCTCTAGGGATTCTACCTTCACTTCTTTTTCAAACAACTTCTGTTTAATATAAATATTTTCTATTGTTAGCGCGTCTAACTTATCTTGAAATTTATTATTGCATTCAAAGACTTGCTCTCTCAATGTAGTATTTTCGTCCTTTGCTTCTTTAAGCAAACCCAATAGTTCTTCTCGTAACCGATTATACTCCTCAAAATATTTCTTGTCCTTGAGGAGCGCATTAGCTTCTAGATACTGAACTTTCCTTTGAAGGTAATCCTCTCGATTAGCTGCGGATTTTCTTCTTTTTCCGTAATTTTCTATCGCCTCCTGATATTCCTCTAATTTTTTGTTTTTCTGTTCGGTTGTTTCTCCATTTTGCCGCGGCGGAGGTTCAAATTTAATGTCGTCTTCTTCCACTGCATTTTCAAGCCCCCGCTCCTCGTCGTTTGTTTCGCTTTTCCTCTTAAATAAGACCTTCTTCACTAAAAAGCTTCCTAAAATACCGGCTAACATAACCCCCACCCTCCTGGAACAATGAGTTCCATCCTGCACTCCCATTTTAAAATTAGAGAGGAAGGGGCCGATTAATGGAACGGAGTTCAAATCCATCCTAAGAATTTCCATATGCTTTACACATCTCTGAAGATCTTTAATTGTCTTCAAATAATCTCCTATTACTGGTACTGAGAACACCAGCCGTTGGAAAACGTTTTCCCATACCCCGCCCTCAGATTGGTCTGGCCGCGCGGGAAGTAAACCTAACCAAGATACAGCACGGAACGCACATGAGGATTGAATATCCTCAATTTGTCTCTCGAGTCGTATAACATCATACTTACGTTCCAAATGCTGTTCTTGGAGACCATTAAAAACAGCTGTAATAACACCATTAATAACACCATAAATAACACCATTAACAACATAGTTCAACATTGTTCGAAAAAAAAAAAAAACAGATGGCTCTCCCTCGATGTAGCTATATTTTTAAAAAAATAGCAATAATCGTCTGAACACGAAATTAGTCCTAGAGACAAATCTAATTGGTTGTGAGCCCTTTAGACTCAGAGAGAGAGAGAGAGAGAGAGAGAGAGAGAGAGAGAGAGAGAGAGAGAGAGAGAGAGAGCAACAAATTCCTCAAATATCTTTGTGGATAGATGAGAAATCTCCCATTTGTCTTCAACGGAAAAGATCCCCGTTTTTTTACGAAGCCCTTAAGACTCGAGAGAGAGAGAGAGAGAGAGAGAGAGAGAGAGAGAGAGAGAGAGAGAGAGTATTTCCTCGAAGACAGTTCTGGGAGGATGAGAAATCTTCAGTTTTCTTCAGCGGAAAATATTCGTTTTTTACGACGCCCTTAAGACTCAACAGAGAGAGAGAGAGAGAGAGAGAGAGAGAGAGTGAGAGAGACTAATTCCTCGAAGACCGTTTTGGAAGGATGAAAAATCTTCAGTGGTCTTCAACGGAAAATATTCGATTTTTTTCAACGCCCCTAGGACTCAAAAGAGAGAGAGAGAGAGAGAGGAGAGAGAGAGAGAGAGAGAGAGAGAGTACTTCCTCGAAGACATCAGAAATGATGGGAAATCTTTAGTTAACTTCAACGGAAAAGATCCCTTTTTTACGCTGAAACGATTTTTTCCTATTGCAGGATTTCCATTTTTACTTTGTTTATTTTGACGAGATTTTGCAAAAAAAGGCGAAAATTTAAAAACGCTCATTTTTCCTTGAAGCCGAAGTTTTCAAGAATATGAAGAACGGGAATTGAACGATTCTTGAAAAAAAAATAAATCGTATTTTGGCGGTAAAAAGTCGATAAGAGTTAACTGAAAAGAACGAAAGCAATCAGAAGATTCCGAGTTCTTCCAGATTCCCTGAAGGAGCTCTGGGTCTTCAGAGGATCTGCAGGCGAAGGGAATTTGCAGAATGATTTTAGTTGGTAATGGTGACGCTAGTCACATAAATCTTTCGTCCTTTTTCTCTTTAAAATAACTTTTATTTTATTTTGTCCTCTCCTTGGTCGGGCAGGCGAAGGCGAAGATTCTTTGAAGACGAAGATCAAGACTCTTCAGAAGGATGAAAAACCATAAAAGGATTCACTTCTGAACTTCGCGGAGGAGTGAATAACTCTTTGATCTTCAAGATTCCGGATGTCTATAATGAATAGACAATGTCATATATATATATATATATATATATATACTGTATAATATATATATATATATATATTTATATATATATATATATATATATATACAGTATATATATATATATATATATATATTCAAGTATTCATTTAAAGTTTTCATTAAAGGCGATTGCCCTTAGCGGCATCAATGGGTTTCTTACCGGAATCCTCGGATTGTTTACGCTTCTTTAGATTTCCAGCGTAAGTCGTTGGTTGAAGAAACTGTTTCCTTTCTTCCTTTATTCTATCTACAACACTCTTCCACTATCCCCTCATTTCCCGTTCATTATCACGATTCTCTCATCATTCCCACCTTTCTTTCACCCGTTCCCCCCTCTTCCTCTCAATTCTCACCATTTGCACCATTTCACTTTTAATAATACAATAATAGCAATAGGAATGAAATAAGTATGAATAAAGTTTAGGGCAGGTAAAAGTACTAAGCGTAAGCTCGGTTAGTGAATCTCAGAGAGATTAGCATAGACCTAGGCCTCCGGATATCATGAACTTGACCTAGGGAAAAAGTGCGTAGTTATGCCTCCTAATACGGTACACACACACACACACACACATATATATATATATATATATATGAATTCATATATATATATATATATATATATAAATATATATATATATATATATATATGAATTCATATATATATATATATGGATGCACATATATATATATATATATATACATATATATATATATATATATGTATGCATATATATATATATATATATATATGATAAATTTTGCACATTTAGAAGTGTTTTTCATATTCATATAAGCCATATATATTTTTGATACATTAATATCTGGATTCTCTCAACGACTCGGAATCAGAGCCCTGGGCGAAATTACACAAAGACAAGAGCTTGTGACCGGCTGGGAATCGAACCCTGTTCGGCAAGCTTGTATAGACAGTGACTAAACCACTTGGCCAAGAAGAAAGATAAAAGTCAATGACAATTCTTCTGTACTTATACCTGTCGAATTCAGGTGTTTTCTACTTAGAATTGAAGTCAACCCATCTTCACCATCGTTGCTAATTGGTGTTTGTTACTTGGCATTCGATTAATGATAAATTTTGCACATTTAGACAGTATATTGGGAGGAGAGTGATGGAAATGTGTGATTAATTGTGTTATTACAGCGCTTTTTACTGGTCTTCAAGAGCAGCAGTGGCACGTAAGTATGATGTAATACGACTCGAGAACCAACTTGAGGATATTTAATCCTCCTTTGCGTTTGGGCGGGATCTGGTTAGGCCTACTTCCCGCGCGGCCAGACCACTCTGAGGGCGGGGTATGGGAAAACGTTTTCCAACGGCTGGTCTTCTCCTTACCTGTAATCGGAGATTATTTGAAAACAATTAAAGATCTTCAGAGATGTGTAAAGCATATTGAAATTCTTAGGATGGATTGAAATCCGTACCAGTAATCGGACCCTTCTTCTCTAATTTTGAAACTGGAGTGCAGGATGGAACTCGTTGTTCCAGGAGGGTGAGGGTTATGTTAGCTGGTGTTTTAGGATACTTTTTTAGTGAAGAAGGTCTTATTTAAGAGGAAAAGCTAAACAATAAACGACGAGGAGCGGGGGATTGAAAATTTAGAGGAAGAAGAGGACATTAAATT
>NC_090738.1:77086358-77104568 GCF_036898095.1 Palaemon carinicauda
AGGTTAGCAAGTAATGCCAGTCTTCCTCCGGAATAGACAACTCTTGGATAGGATGAGCTTCCCTAACGGCTGAGTGTGTCTTCTGATAGAATGGAGTCTATAGGACCCTTATCCCTTCCCCACCTCTCTTTCTTTTATTTTCTTTTGGCCACAGTCCTACTTCCATACCTAGTATAGGTTAGGATGGAGGAGAGGCTCAGCTCTCTGCCGGCTGGCACAAAGTGTCGTCCGGCAGAGACCCTTTAATCTTTGCAGAGTGAACCCCAGATCTCCCTTGGTCTCCCTCCCATGTCCGTCGGTAGAGCCCGGCAGACTATGGATTCTTTGGGAGCCTAAATGTTACATTCTCCCCCTTCCATAAGTTCACTCTTTCTGGATGGAAGGTCGTATGGCAATGCCGCCTTATAACCTTACATCCATACTGTTTCTCTGACTATTGTGTTGCACCCCTAACCCGGCTGCCGGCTTAACAGCCGACAGCCGGGCAGGTGGAGGTTCTCTGGTTTTTGGCTACTGTCGGCGGGCATGGGTTTTATTACCTTTGCCTGCCGGCAGGGGAAACACAGCCCGAATCTGCTGGCTACTACGATTAGCGACCGGCAGCCGGGTTTTAGTGTTTTCAGCCATCGGCTGGCAATGATTGCTGGCCGGCACACAGTCCCGAATCAGTGGGCTGCTGCCTGTTAGTTAAAGATAGTATATCTTTGAACTATACAGGGGTAGTTGCTGGCCGGCACGTGCAGGCGCATGCCAGCACGTACCAGCGCGTGCTAGCCGGCACAACAGCATGCGAGGTAGAGTAGTTGCTGTATTCGTAGTGTAGTACAAACTGCATTAGCAGAAACTGTTGTACAGAGCTTGTGATAACACTAAAAGTCCTTCATCATACTTTATGTTATCTTGTACAGCCTTTTGTTGAGATCGTACAATATATAGAAAGGAAGTTCTTTCTATATTTTTTTCTATCCCATATATTAAAACTTTATCTCAAGGTGTGAACTGCTCCTTAAATTTCCGTTTAGGAAATTACGTAAGGTATTCTAGAATAGAATTAACGTTAGTTTTAAGATTTCGGGAGGTTTCAGCAATTGACTGGGCAGGAAATACAAGTATGTGTCTTTCCTTCTAACTTTTATAGCTTTTTTATATAAGCTAAATGTCTCAATATAAGCGAAAGTCTTCACTTGATACTCATGGATCTTTCTTCTCTTTACAGGAGGACCATCAGAAGCGCGGGAGTGTGTTCTGTAATGTCCGCAGTAAGAACTTCTGTGGACATCAATATTGCAGGAGGCACGCAGCATGCGCAGCCTCCAGAGGTGTTCTCCGCTATTGTGACCCTGAGGTTTGTACAGTTTGTTCTAACCTGATTTCTGAGGCTTTTGACGACCCCAATTCAACGGAGTCAAGGGATGCTGCCAGGGAAACGTTACGATCCTGGGTGAGGGGTTTTCAGAAAAACACCTCAGGTCCCTTCCTTCCAAATGAGAAGATGAGGGCCTACCTTTTCCCTAAAGCATCGGCTTATTCAATCATCCCTCAGCCTCAGGTGTAGATACCAATTGCCCAGAATCCAGTAGATTCTGAAGTCTCAGCTGCCCTTCAAGACATCCAATTGGACGATAGGATGTCGGAGGTGTCAGATTTTACTGAGAAAGACCTTCTAGGAGAAGGTCAGGAGGAGGAGCTGTTCCATACTTCTCAAGTAGAAGAGCAAGAAATCGACGAAGTGTCGGTTACGTCAGTTCCGGACCCAGAACCTGTTCCTTCTACATCGTCTGCTATCCCAGATGAACTGGGAAGGACTCTTTCTTCCATTGTTGAGATGATCCAACAAATTCAAAGGAAGAATGATGAGAAGGAAGCTGCAATGAAACTGGAGTTACGTAGACTTGCAGCATCATGTGGGCCCCAGAAGCGGCTCAGCGTGAAGGATCTTCCTTTGTGCTCAGATACCAATCCTTGGAGGTATGCTGAACACATGCCAATGACAACCGGGGAGATCGTGATCTCAGAAAAGTTGGGAGCAATTCCCCTGGAAGAAGTGGAATTTTGGCCCAACAAAGAATCTTATCCGGACTGCTATGTCCGTCTTAGGAAGGAGCCAGCCTTAAAGGAGGAGACGGAGCCGGAGGTCATAGTTTTTGACCATAGTAAAGCTCAGACGTTACTAACGAGCTCGATGAAAGAGAGGGGCTTCACTAACTCAAAGGTGCCAGCCTTGAGTAGAAGCTTCCCTCCTTTGTGGCCTCTCCTACCAGAGCCTTTCCCTTCTTGGAAAAGGGATATAAGGCTGCCTTAAATGCAGTGGAGGCAGGGAAACCATGCCCCTCCTTGGCGGAGTGTAAGACGTTATCTCTGACCTTGCCCTTGGACCAAGAAGACTGGAAGGACGTACACTTTACCTTCTCAGTCGGGAAACTGAAAGCTGATATTGCTGAACGCCAGTTCGGTGAGGCGCTTCCAAAACTGTCTGAGGTTCTCTTGCGTAGAGAGCAAGAGACAAAGGAAAGACTTGCGGCATCGATGTCGTTGCAAACGACACTAGACACGATGGCAAGTGACCCCAAGAACCAGGACATGTTCATGGTTGTGGCCAAAACCCATCTGGCCACAGTTACGAAGGATTTCTATAGCTTTATTAAAGCTAGGAGAGCCTCTAAAGAGTTCGTGTTCGTCTCGGTTGCGGTGAGGCACAAACCGAGGAAACTGATCTCCTCTCGTATTTGGGGTAAAGACCTCTTTCCCAATGAAGTGGTTAAAGAGGTAGTAGACAAGGCCGCCACAGAGAACCTTCTCAAAAAGTGGGGCCTAGATCTTAAGAGAAAGTCTTCTCCGGATGAGGGTCCCCAACCCAAGAGGAAGACAAAAAGGTCTAGGCCATTCTCTCGGCCGACTAAACCCTACCGACAGCAACATCAAAAACAACTTCCTGTGACCGCGGTGCCTCAGATAGTGGCACAACCTCCAACCATGTACCAGCTGGTACCTCAAGAAACGGCGACACAGTCGCCTGTTCCTAACCCAGCCTCCAAAAGGCAGACTTCTTCCTTTCATTCGAGAGCCAGAGGAACAGCCAGAGGTTATTCTAAACGCCCTTCAAGAGGAAGGGGATCCAGGGGAGGACGCGGTCAAGGAGGCAAGGCCTCAGGTCCACAACAGCAGAAGTAGATACTTCCAGTAGGAGGGAGATTACAGCTTTTTAGGGATCGCTGGACCTTCGATCCTTGGCCATACAGTCCTCCACCTCAATTTCCTCAATTCTTCCAACACTCAACCCCGCTCTGGAAGAATATGTCCGAGAACTCTTAGAAAAAAGAGTAATCCGGAAGATTAAGTCCATCAAATTCCAAGGAAGGCTGTTTTGTGTTCCAAAGAAGGACTCAGAAAAACTCAGAGTCATTCTAGACTTGTCTCCACTCAACAAGTTCATAGTGAACCACAAGTTCAGAATGCTCACACTTCAACACATAAGGACCATACAGCCCAAAAGGGCATATGCTGTGTCTATAGACTTATTTGACGTTTATTGGCACGTTCCAATTAATCGTCACCTCTTCCCCTACCTAGGCTCCAAGTTACATTGATAACTTTACGCCTTCAGAACCATGCCTTTCTGGCTAAACATAGCTACAAGGATTTTTACGAAACTCGCGAACGCAGCCGTCCATCAATTACGCCTGAAGGGGTCCAAGTAGTAGCCTACTGGATCGACTGGCTGGTGTGGGCAGCATCCAGGACAGAATGCATGCAAGCTTCTACGATAGTAGTCCAGTTCCTGGAACATCTGGGATTCAAGATCAACATAAAAAAGTCTCGTATTACTCCAGCTCAAAAATTTCTGTGGTTGGGAATCCACTGGAATTTGGAGTCACATCGGCTTTCCATTCCTAGTAAGAAGAGGAAAGAAATAGCAGGATCTGTCAAGAGTCTATTGAAATCCAAACAGATATCAAGACACGAGCAGGAGAGAGTGCTGGGCTCTCTACAGTTTGCTTCGATAACAGATCCAGTGCTAAGAGCACAGCTTAAGGATGCAACAGGAGTCTGGAGAAAATACGCATCAAACGCGCGAAGAAATGGCACCTGTCAGCAGTTCACATTCAAGGGTTCCGCAATGTGACAGTGAACGCTCTATCTAGGTTTACACCTATAGAGTCAGAATGGTCCCCTGACGCAGGATCGTTCTCCTTCATCTCGAGTCAATTCCCAGAGCTGCAGATAGACCTCTTTGCAACGAAAGACAACAAGAAAATAGTTCGTTACGTGTCCCCTTACGAGGATGCGTTTGTGGAGGCAGTGGACGCTATGTCCCTGGACTGGAACAGATGGTCCAGTATCTATCTGTTCCCTTAGCACACCTCCTTTTGAAGGTCCTCGATATGCCGAGTTCCTTCAAAGGGAAAGCTGCAATAGTGGCCCACAAGTGGCCAAATAGCGTGTGGTTCCCTCTGGCATTGGAACTACGATTAAAATTCGTACCGCTACCGGATCCATCCCTGTCTCAGCGAGTACAGAAGTCGACTGTCTTCGCTCCATCGCAGAAAGCACGGAACCTACATCTCATGATTTTCTCTCCTTAACAATGAGAAAAAGATTCGGTGTTTAAAAGTCGGTTTAGACTTTTGTAGGAAACTAGAAGACATTATGAGGTTTCAGGGAAGAAATGGCTATCCTTTGTCAAGGCGAAGAAAACGAAAGAAATCCTGACAGATTCCTATTTATCATTCTTCATTCACCTTCATGAGCAAGATTTAGCAGCCAACACAATTCTATTGTTCAAGCCTGCCTTGGCAAGTCAGATACCATATGCCTTACAGGTCGACCTTTCTAACGACGTTCTTGATGAATTAGCCCTTCAGCGCTTCCAAAGACCATTTGCTTGGTCATTAGATATGATTCCTCATTGTGTATAAATAATGAACAATTAGGAATGTGCTTAGAAGGTTTTGAATTTAAGTCATATTTCTGTTTGTACTCGCCTTGGGGGCCAGAGTTAGTTAATAGTGGCTCTCTCTAGAGAGGAGGGCCACGTCCAGTTCTTGGAGGGAGAACTGAATCTATTTCCAGACCCAACATTTCTTACCAGGAACAAGATACCCACCAACAGGTGGGGTCCCTAGAGAATCTGCCCTCTGAAGGAAGATGCATCTCTATGTCCAGTGGAGTGCCTAAAGGTCTATCTTCATAGAACTTCAGACTTTATGGGAGGATAGCTGTTCAGAAGACAAACCCTGGGTTCAAAGTTATCTATAACTATGGGCAAAATTCAGCCGTGTTACTCGCAGAACGGATCCAGACAGTACACCCGTTAGTCATGATCCGAGGAAAGTTGCCTCTTGCATAAAATTTCTTTAATTATATGGACTTTGAACATCCTTATTTGCACACCGGCTTGTAGTTATCCAAGGCATTCTTTATGCACTATGCGAAGCAAGTGGAGCAACTTATGAGATCTATGGTAACAGCAGGTAGAATTCTTTAACCTTCTGTTTTAAGTCTGCGAGGAACAGTGTAATTAATTGGGGACGATTAATCAAGAAAGTGCTCGTGTAGTCACTGTATGTTACTACACGCTGAGCGATGGGCCACGAAAGTGTCTTTACGAACTGTTCCATTGACGTCGGTAATCTATAGCATAATACGGACACTTGTGCCAAGCGTTTTTTACGCTAGTGTATGTAAACAGTATAGAGACTATATCATTATTATTAATACTGTAATTCTATTGAAGTGGCAAATCTGTTTCCTAGTAGATGAAACAATATTTTCTGTTGACTGTTTTTCTTTATGCTTATAGGCATATCATCCACATTTTATAAATTTTATAAATGTGATCTGATATGTTCGTTTATTGAGTTTTGATAAACTAGTTCATAGTGAACCCTGCGTTTTATTCGCCCACACTCATTTTATTAGAAATGTACTGAGCATTAATATTAAAATATGGATATTTTTATCATGGTATGTCTTTCGAGACTGTTCCCTGATTCAAGCAAAAGTCCACTCCCTCTAACCCTTCCTTGGAACGGTTGACATGGTACCCTAACGGGTTGGTGGTAAAGAGGCAAAATTTGTTTCTATGCGGATACAACCATTATCCAATAGTTTATAAGAGTAGTCGCATTGGGGAAGGTGTCACAAATTCAATCTGACATTGGTGACTCTTATACAAACTTTTCTTTATATTGTATAGGGCGAGACCACTAAATTTTTATGTACTCCTTGAGACTTTTTCCAGAGTCAAATACGACTCATCCCTGTAGGGGGCAGGAAGCACTATCATAGGTCATGCTTAGATGATAATGATGTATGACGGTAATATCATAGGTCTCTGGGTCTAGACGGACCAGAAAAATACTTTCTTGAGAGTACGGCACTGATAGAGAATCCACAGATACAGTAATGTTCTGGTAAACTGCCATCAGGACGACATGGCCTGAGCCCGAAAAACGGATTTTGGGCGAAGCGAAAAATCTATTTTTAGGTGAGGTAGCCATGTCGTCCTGATGAACCCGCCCTTCCTTTTATTGAAAAAGGGCCTGTTGACCCCTCCCTATAGTACAGTATCTGTAACACCTCGTATATCGGTACAAGGAATAAAGAGGGCGCTACCGCCTTCATCAGATACACACTGGAAACGGAATTGGAGAGATGCCTTATGAGCGGCTCTCTTTTCATTCTCGTTTCACATTCCCCTTCGAAGCGTCACATAGCTATATGACGTGTCAAGAATACGTCCTCTGATATTATGTGATATCCCTGTGAGATTATTTAGGGATATTCGCTCCAGGAGTTAGAATTCTGGATACCTTAAGGTAAAATTCTCTGGGAATATCACTGTAGTCAAATATACCCTAGGAAGCTACCTAATAGGAACTACCATCAGGACGACATGGCTACCTCACCCAAAAATAGATTTTTTGCTTTGTTCAAAATCCGTAATATATATATATATATATATATATATATATATATATATATATATATATATATATATATATATATATATTGATGAATGTCTTCTTATCATTACTCAAACAGGCCAACACAACAAATTACTTGACACCTGCCTAAAAAGTTGTGAAGTAGTTGGGGTTTTAAAAATAATTTAACTATGAGGAAGTTGTTGACAAAATCAGGGAAAGGAAAGGCTACCAAACAAGCATGTATATATATATATATATATATATATATATATATATATATATATATATATATATATATATACTACGATATGGTTCACGTGATAAGGTATACATAGGAGAATCAGTAGATTTAAAGAAGAAAAAGAGAACATAGACATTCCATTAGAAGAGGAGATCAAAATAGCGCTGTTTTTAAACATATGACACGGGAAAATCGTCCAATAGATTTTAAGAATATGGACAAATTGATATCAATGCCTGATACACATAGACGAAAACTGATTGAAGCTGTTTTAATTCAGAATTCTAATAATTTCAATATATATCAAAGTAATTTTAAATTGGATCAGATTTTGAATAATATTGTTAAAAACAATGTAACTATTGTTAAGGAATTGTTAAAAGATGTAAACAATCCACCGTGAAATGCTGTTAATATTCGCTAAGATTGTATCGGGCTTTTTATCTCTTACGAACCCTTCTGTACCTCTTTTTCAAATATTTTTACCCATTTGTATTCTGAAGAGGAAGGGAGATGGTCCCTTTGAAAGCTAAATAAATCTCCATTTTCATACATTGTGGGTTATCTTATTTATTATAAATACACTGAACATTGTGTATTTTAATATATATATATATATATATATATATATATATATATATATATATATATATATATATATATATATATATATATATGTATATATATATATATATATATATATATATATATATATATATATATATATATATATATATATATATATATATATATGTAAATTTCTACCTCATACTTGGGATCGAACGCTAGCCCCTTCTAATGAAAGGCCAGGTCAAAACCAACCATGCCACGAGAGGCCATAAGAGAAATCGGAACCTGACGCTACCCAGCTGTCCGAGGATTTACCTGGCGAGACATCAGTCTCTTACCAGCGAGTTTTACCCGATTTCCCGGCCCACCAAGTGACACAATTGGTAGTAATTCATTCAAATTACCCCTAATGAGTCAATATGGATAAATATCAACACAACATCGTGTTCAAATAGAAATAAATATCTACCTCATACTTGGGATCGAACGCTAGCCCCTTCTAATGAAATAGGCCATGGGGCATAAGCTGTAGTGGGCTTAGTTTTTGAGTTCGTGGCCACTTTCTTGGGGCAAGTTGATTCCACTTGATTTTGAACCATGGGGGTCAGGACAATCAGAATATGCAAAGTTCCCGCAAAAATAGTTGCTCCTTAATTAGTTATAGGCCATTATTTAACCAATTAGTCATCAGAAGTGAAAATTATCAAAAACACAAAGATGATTTATATTCAGTAGAAAACATTTTATTTACAGTTTTTTTAAGAATGAGTAGAGTGTTGTACATATGTATCATAACATGTGATTAACATTATGCAATAGAAATATAAACAACAGCACCCTGGTGGTGGTATTATGAACTACACTGTTAACTTGACTTCCAGGTTATCATAAATGTCCATTATCCTTTGCTTTAAGTGTGCAACCAAAATAAAATTCAACTTTTACAGACTTTAGGAGATCACTTCTATAAAATGACCCCAAAACTAGAACCAACAACAATAAAAGGACACCGAAAATAGAACCAGGGTCAAATTTACACTCCTAAACCTAGCAAAATTGACAAGAATCTTTCGGATATAAAGTAGTGTTTTTCCCACCATAGCAAATAATCATGAATTAGTAAATTAAGTAGGGCCTATTGCTGCAATTTTTTCTCACGAGATGGAACTGTACTGCAAAGCAGCGCTCCACCATTCACTAGTATTCATCATCAGACACATCAGAGTCAGAGTCAGAGACGTCAGGGTCAGATACACTTTCTGTCTCAGGGATCCTATTAGTGCAGTTCTCAACCTGACACCTGCATAAGTCAGTACAAGGAAGATTCATTTTGCTGCATGAGCAAGCACCCTTTCACCCACCTTTATGGCACTTGCAGTTCACAGTTTTTAGTACACTAGGGGGAGCCGGGACATCAGCCATCCATTCAAAGACAAGGGTGTCACCAGTAATCTTCCAGCCATGACCATTGGGAGATGGAGCATGCATGATTGGCTGAAGGGACCTACGGTGAATTGCTGCCTGATAGTTTGCCCTTTTTACATGATGCAGCAGACAATCTTGGTTTGGAGGCAGCATCCGAGAGTCTGATTCGCATGTCAGCCGGAACATGTTGTATCTTGCAACATTTACTTCCGAGCATTCTTTCTGGCCATACAGTGTGCAGACAAATTTCTCAAACATGGGCAAGATGGAAGCTGATGCTTCCCATTCTGTTTCTAACTCTGCAAACATATTGACATTTTCAACAGTTTTGTTGAATATGTCAAGGGGTTTCACCTTTCCCTTCCCTTTGAATGCACTAACCGAGTCGCACCCAGTAAAAACATGCATACCAAGAAGAGCTCGATAGTATTCTGCCCCAAGTTTCTCAGCCAGTTTGGAAATGCAGATAATTCGTCGCTTGTCCCCAGCACCAGTTTGAAATAGTAAATCAGCAGGGATTTCCTGAGCTAGTGCTAGGGATATCATAAAAACATCGGTATCTGGACTACTTATTAGAACTGTTGAGATGTTTCTAGCAGCATGACTTGCATGCAACAGTAATCTCGTGTCAGCCTCTTCATGGTCACAGAAGAGGTCAGACACTTCAATGATCAAAATTTTACCATCAACTGCAGCTATAGAGTGGCATTTTTCTCCATGTGAGACAACCAATGCAATAGGTCCAAAAACCTGGGGCTTACATTTCACCCATGTTTCATAAAGAAACTCCATGAGGTTTTCTTTATTCGACCCCTCAGCCAAGAACTTCTTAAACTGTTTTGGGGTCTTTGGTCAGGCCTAGTGATTTTCACCAATTGAGCCCCACTGGCTGCTCTACGACCTCGCTCACAGTTTTTTATACTGTGTGTTGGATAGAGATCACACACAAAGTCAACCCATTGGTAGCCATACTGGTTACCAAACCTGATAAGGTCAACCAAAAGCTTGTCTGCAAACATGCCAAATGCAGCTGGAATGTTTTGTGCCTGCTGAATAAATGCCATTCCATCAATCACCGAAGCAGACCCTGGAGGTATGTCCTCTATATTCACACACTCAGCCCGACCCTCCAACTTCTTCATCAACTTTGCTTTATCTGTTTTAGTAATGGTACCATTTCCAGTTGCCAAAGCCAAAGGTACAGGTGTCAATGAGTAAGCCAAGAGTTTCTTTAAATTTACTTCCCTACTCCTGCCAATAATCAGGAGGTGATTAAACATGTCATTAGTGGCTTTGAGTGGCACTGTTTCAGACTCGATTTCAACCTTTGATGTTTTTGCAACTGTGGCAAAGGTCTTCAATTTCTTTGATTTGATTGGCTTAAATAGTTTCTCAGGCTCTGATTTCAATCTGGACTCTTCAAATTCTTTGATAGCATCAGCCCCTTTCCCATAAGCAATTTCAAGGTCGGACCTCACATTAGATGAAGCTACAGTGCCGGAGCAAATGTTAATTAGGTCCTCCCCTGAATACTCAAATGGATTAACCATTGAGTTTATGGTTGACATTATACTCCCAACTGCTGTCTCATCATGTTTTATTCGAGTTTCATCCAGGTCTTTTCGTCCCCTTTCTGTTTCTCCCTTCCCAGCCATATTTTCACATTCCTTAGCAATTGCTGCCCGCTGATGGTTACTTGATAGCCACCTGTTCACGGCACCTTTATCTAGGGTCCGGCCTTTCGTACCCCCCTTAGTTTTCGAATCCCTATTCATGATCTGCTGAATTGCCATATCACAGGCAACTGCAGAAAATCCATATCTCTCCTGCCTCTGGACAACAAAGTTTCCCTCCTTAAATTGTTGGTCAATTTCAGGATGCGTATCAAAAAGGCTTGCAATATCTGAAATATATGCAGGTAAATATCGGGCATAATTCACTCTGTCATAAGCAAAGTACCATAGAAGGATTCTTTTCTGTGTAGCTAGGTGCAGCTCCCAATTACCGTCCCTGATGACCCACTAATTAGGCTTAGCCAGGCACTTATTCGAGGTGGTGTTCCAAGAAGATCATCTGGATTAGTGCCTTTACGTTTAGAACAGCGGACAATGGCCCTTTCGATCCTCTGTTTGTCTGTAAACCTTCTGTAACATTCTGCATGGTACCCAAGGTGGTCTAAATCTAAAGTTTTTTCAAAAGTTTCAGACAGTTTCTCTGCTACCTCACATTGAATACCATCTAAATGTTTCCACTTTCCATTACACTACTTGATTTTTGACATAAATTTATCAGAAATGGGTAAAACATCACTTTCATTAGAAGGGGCTAGCATTCGATCCCAAGTATGAGGTAGAAATTTATTTTTATTTGAACACGATGTTGTGTTGATATTTATCCATATTGACTCATTAGGGATAATTTGAATGAATTACTACCAATTGTGTAACATGGTGGGCCGGGAAATCGGGTAAAACTCGCTGGTAAGAGACTGATGTCTCGCCAGGTAAATCCTCGGACAGCTGGGTAGCGTCAGGTTCCGATTTCTTTTATGGCCTCTCGTGGCATGGTTGGTTTCGACCTGGCCTTTCATTAGAAAGGGCTAGCGTTCGATCCCAAGTATGAGGTAGAAATTTATTTCTATTTGAACACGATGTTGTGTTGATATTTATCCATATTGACTCAATAGGGGTAATTTAAATGAATTACTACCAATTGTGTCACGTGGTGGGCTTGGAAATCAGGTAAAACTCGCTGGTAAGAGACTGATGTCTCGCCAGGTAACTCCTCGGACAGCCGGGTAGCGTCAGGTTCCGATTTCTTTTATGACCTCTCGTGGCATGGTTGGTTTCGACCTGGCCTTTCATTAGAAGGGGCAAGCGTTCGATCCCAAGTATGTGGTATAAATTTATTTTTATTTGAACACGATGTTGTGTTGATATTTATCCATATTGACTCATTAGGGGTAATTTGAATGAATTACTACCAATTGTGTCACGTGGTGGGCCGGGAAATCGGTTAAAACTCGCTGGTAAGAGACTGATGTCTCGCCAGGTAAATCCTCGGACAGCTGGGTAGCATCAGGTTCCGATTTCTTTTATGGCCTCTCGTGGCATGGTTGGTTTCGACCTGGCCTTTCATTAGAAGGGGCTAGCGTTCGATCCCAAGTATAAGGTAGAAATTTATTTCTATTTGAACACGATGCTGTGTTGATATTTATCCATATTGACTCATTAGGGGTAATTTGAATGAATTACTACCAATTGTGTCACGTGGTGGGCCGAGAAAAAGTGTAAAACTCGCTGGTAAGAGACTGATGTCTCGCCAGGTAAATCCTCGGACAGCTGGGTAGCATCAGGTTCCGATTTCTTTTATGGCCTCTCGTGGCATGGTTGGTTTCGACCTGGCCTTTCATTAGAAGGGGCTAGCGTTCGATCCCAATTATGAGGTAAAATTTTTTTTCTATTTGAACATGATGTTGTGTTGATATTTATCCATATTGACTCATTCGGGGTAATTTGAATGAATTACTACCAATTGTGTCACGTGGTGGGCCGGGAAATCGGGTAAAACTCGCTGGTAAGAGACTGATGTCTCGCCAGGTAAATCCTCGGACAGCTGGGTAGCATCAGGTTCCGATTTCTTTTATGGCCTCTCGTGGCATGGTTGGTTTCGACCTGGCCTTTCATTAGAAAGGGCTAGCGTTCGATCCCAAGTATGAGGTAGAAATTTATTTCTATTTGAACACGATGTTGTGTTGATATTTATCCATATTGACTCATTAGGGGTAATTTGAATGAATTACTACCAATTGTGTCACGTGGTAGGCCGGGATATCGGGTAAAACTCGCTGGTAAGACACTGATATCTCGCCAGGTAAATGCTCGGACAGCTGGGTAGCGTCAGGTTCCCATTTTTATCATGACCTCTCGTGGCATGGTTGGTTTCGACCTGGCCTTTCATTAGAAGGGGCTAGCGTTCGATCCCAAGTATAAGGTAGAAATTTATTTTTATTTGAACACGATGTTGTGTTGATATTTATCCATATTGACTCATTAGGGGTAATTTGAATGAATTACTACCAATTGTGTCACATGGTGGGCCGGGAAATCGGGTAAAACTCGCTGGTAAGAGACTGATGTCCCGCCAGGTAAATCCTCGGACAGCGGGGTAGCGTCAGGTTCCGATTTCTTTTATGGCCTCTCGTGTCATGGTTGGTTTCGACCTGGCCTTTCATTAGAAGGGGCTAGCGTTCGATCCCAAGTATGATGTAGAAATTTATTTCTATTTGAACACGATGTTGTGTTGATATTTATCCATATTGACTCATTAGTGGTAATTTGAATGAATTACTACCAATTGTGTCACGTGGAGGGCCGGGAAATCGGGTAAAACTCGCTGGTAAGAGACTGATGTCTCGCCAGGTAAATCTTCGGACAGCTGGGTAGCATCAGGTTCCGATTTCTTTTATGGCCTCTCGTGGCATGGTTGGTTTCGACCTGGCCTTTCATTAGAAAGGGCTAGCGTTCGATCCCAAGTATGAGGTAGAAATTTATATCTATTTGAACACGATGTTGTGTTGATATTTATCCATATTGACTCATTAGGGATAATTTGAATGAATTACTACCAATTGTGTAACATGGTGGGCCGGGAAATCGGGTAAAACTCGCTGGTAAGAGACTGATGTCTCGCCAGGTAAATCCTCGGACAGCTGGGTAGCGTCAGGTTCCGATTTCTTTTATGGCCTCTCGTGGCATGGTTGGTTTCGACCTGGCCTTTCATTAGAAAGGGCTAGCGTTCGATCCCAAGTATGAGGTAGAAATTTATTTCTATTTGAACACGATGTTGTGTTGATATTTATCCATATTGACTCAATAGGGGTAATTTAAATGAATTACTACCAATTGTGTCACGTGGTGGGCTTGGAAATCAGGTAAAACTCGCTGGTAAGAGACTGATGTCTCGCCAGGTAACTCCTCGGACAGCCGGGTAGCGTCAGGTTCCGATTTCTTTTATGACCTCTCGTGGCATGGTTGGTTTCGACCTGGCCTTTCATTAGAAGGGGCAAGCGTTCGATCCCAAGTATGTGGTATAAATTTATTTTTATTTGAACACGATGTTGTGTTGATATTTATCCATATTGACTCATTAGGGGTAATTTGAATGAATTACTACCAATTGTGTCACGTGGTGGGCCGGGAAATCGGTTAAAACTCGCTGGTAAGAGACTGATGTCTCGCCAGGTAAATCCTCGGACAGCTGGGTAGCATCAGGTTCCGATTTCTTTTATGGCCTCTCGTGGCATGGTTGGTTTCGACCTGGCCTTTCATTAGAAGGGGCTAGCGTTCGATCCCAAGTATAAGGTAGAAATTTATTTCTATTTGAACACGATGCTGTGTTGATATTTATCCATATTGACTCATTAGGGGTAATTTGAATGAATTACTACCAATTGTGTCACATGGTGGGCCGGGAAATCGGGTAAAACTCGCTGGTAAGAGACTGATGTCCCGCCAGGTAAATCCTCGGACAGCGGGGTAGCGTCAGGTTCCGATTTCTTTTATGGCCTCTCGTGTCATGGTTGTTTTCGACCTGGCCTTTCATTAGAAGGGGCTAGCGTTCGATCCCAAGTATGATGTAGAAATTTATTTCTATTTGAACACGATGTTGTGTTGATATTTATCCATATTGACTCATTAGTGGTAATTTGAATGAATTACTACCAATTGTGTCACGTGGAGGGCCGGGAAATCGGGTAAAACTCGCTGGTAAGAGACTGATGTCTCGCCAGGTAAATCTTCGGACAGCTGGGTAGCATCAGGTTCCGATTTCTTTTATGGCCTCTCGTGGCATGGTTGGTTTCGACCTGGCCTTTCATTAGAAGGGGCTAGCGTTCGATCCCAATTATGAGGTAAAAATTTTTTTCTATTTGAACATGATGATGTGTTGATATTTATCCATATTGACTCATTAGGGGTAATTTGAATGAATTACTACCAATTGTGTCACGTGGAGGGCCGGGAAATCGGGTAAAACTCGCTGGTAAGAGACTGATGTCTCGCCAGGTAAATCCTCGGACAGCTGGGTAGCATCAGGTTCCGATTTCTTTTATGGCCTCTCGTGGCATGGTTGGTTTCGACCTGGCCTTTCATTAGAAGGGGCTAGCGTTCGATCCCAATTATGAGGTAAAAATTTTTTTCTATTTGAACATGATGTTGTGTTGATATTTATCCATATTGACTCATTAGGGGTAATTTGAATGCATTACTACCAATTGTGTCACGTGGTGGGCCGGGAAATCGGGTAAAACTCGCTGGTAAGAGACTGATGTCTCGCCAGGTAAATCCTCGGACAGCTGGGTAGCATCAGGTTCCGATTTATTTTATGGCCTCTCGTGGCATGGTTGGTTTCGACCTGGCCTTTCATTAGAACGGTCTAGCGTTCGATCCCAAGTATGAGGTAGAAATTTATTTCTATTTGAACACGATGTTGTGTTGATATTTATCCATATTGACTCATTAGGGGTAATTTGAATGAATTACTACCAATTGTGTCACGTGGTGGGCCGGGAAATCGGGTAAAACTCGCTGGTAAGACACTGATATCTCGCCAGGTAAATGCTCGGACAGCTGGGTAGCGTCAGGTTCCCATTTTTATCATGACCTCTCGTGGCATGGTTGGTTTCGACCTGGCCTTTCATTAGAAGGGGCTAGCGTTCGATCCCAAGTATAAGGTAGAAATTTATTTCTATTTGAACACGATGTTGTGTTGATATTTATCCATATTGACTCATTAGGGGTAATTTGAATGAATTGCTACCAATTGTGTCATGTGGTGGGCTTGGAAATCAGGTGAAACTCGCTGGTAAGAGACTGATTTCTCGCCAGGTAAATCCTCGGACAGCTGGGTAGCGTCAGGTTCCGATTTCTTTTATGTTCTCTCGTGGCATGGTTGTTTTCGACCTGGCCTTTCAATTGAAGGGGCTAGCGTTCGATCCCAAGTATGTGGTATAAATTTATTTTTATTTGAACACGATGTTGTGTTGATATTTATCCATATTGACTCATTAGTGGTAATTTGAATGAATTACTACCAATTGTGTCACGTGGAGGGCCGGGAAATCGGGTAAAACTCGCTGGTAAGAGACTGATGTCTCGCCAGGTAAATCCTCGGACAGCTGGGTAGCATCAGGTTCCGATTTCTTTTATGGCCTCTCGTGGCATGGTTGGTTTCGACCTGGCCTTTCATTAGAAGGGGCTAGCGTTCGATCCCAATTATGAGGTAAAAATTTTTTTCTATTTGAACATGATGTTGTGTTGATATTTATCCATATTGACTCATTAGGGGTAATTTGAATGAATTACTACCAATTGTGTCACGTGGTGGGCCGGGAAATCGGGTAAAACTCGCTGGTAAGAGACTGATGTCTCGCCAGGTAAATCCTCGGACAGCTGGGTAGCATCAGGTTCCGATTTCTTTTATGGCCTCTCGTGGCATGGTTGGTTTCGACCTGGCCTTTTATTAGAAGGGGCTAGCGTTCGATCCCAAGTATGATGTAGAAATTTATTTCTATTTGAACACGATGTTGTGTTGATATTTATCCATATTGACTCATTAGTGGTAATTTGAATGAATTACTACCAATTGTGTCACGTGGAGGGCCGGGAAATCGGGTAAAACTCGCTGGTAAGAGACTGATCTCTCGCCAGGTAAATTCTCGGACAGCTGGGTAGCATCAGGTTCCGATTTCTTTTATGGCCTCTCGTGGCATGGTTGGTTTCGACCTGGCCTTTCATTAGAAGGGGCTAGCGTTCGATCCCAAATATGAGGTAAAAATTTTTTTCTATTTGAACATGAAGTTGTGTTGATATTTATCCATATTGACTCATTAGGGGTAATTTGAATGAATTACTACAAATTGTGTCACGTGGTGGGCCGGGAAATCGGGTAAAACTCGCTGGTAAGAGACTGATGTCTCGCCAGGTAAATCCTCGGACAGCTGGGTAGCGTCAGGTTCCGATTTCTTTTATGGCCTCTCGTGGCATGGTTGGTTTCGACCTGGCCTTTCATTAGAACGGGCTAGCGTTCGATCCCAAGTATGAGGTAGAAATTTATTTCTATTTGAACACGATGTTGTGTTGATATTTATCCATATTGACTCATTAGGGGTAATTTGAATGAATTACTACCAATTGTGTCATGTGGAGGGCCGGGAAATCGGGTAAAACTCGCTGGTAAGAGACTGATGTCTCGCCAGGTAAATGCTCGGACAGCTGGGTAGCGTCAGGTTCCGATTTTTATCATGACCTCTCGTGGCATGGTTGGTTTCGACCAGGCCTTTCATTAGAAGGGGCTAGCGTTCGATCCCAAGAATAAGGTAGAAATTTATTTTTATTTGAACACGATGTTATGTTGATATTTATCCATATTGACTCATTAGGGGTAATTTGAATGAATTGCTACCAATTGTGTCACGTGGTGGGCTTGGAAATCAGGTGAAACTCGCTGGTAAGAGACTGATGTCTCGCCAGGTAAATCCTCGGACAGCTGGGTAGCGTCAGGTTCCGATTTCTTTTATGTTCTCTCGTGGCATGGTTGTTTTCGACCTGGCCTTTCAATTGAAGGGGCTAGCGTTCGATCCCAAATGTGAGGTAGAAATTTATTTCTATTTGAACACAATGTTGTGTTGATATTTATTCATATATATATATATATATATATATATATATATATATATATATATATATATTTATATATATATATATATATATATATATATATATATATATATATATATATATATATATATAGATAGACAGATAGATAGATATATATATATATATATATATATATATATATATATATATATATATATATATATATATATATATATATATATATATATATATATATATATCCCTTGATATAAAAGTACTTTCTCCATGATGCTATTTTTATTTCACCCTGGTATGTTTTAGTCCCCTTATGCAATGGTCCATATGATTAGCGGCTAACAACATCAAAATAACCTTAATGTAATCAACT
>NC_090738.1:77110068-77115068 GCF_036898095.1 Palaemon carinicauda
AATGTTAACATGTAGTCTACTTCTAATCACCCATTTTAGACATGATTTATTGGAGTAACTATATATCAATTCTTTTATCTGGGTATTAAGCTTTATTAATAAATATTTATACTTATCTACCTAACCACAACACAAGTATGTTTCATTGTTTAGAATATATTTTTATTTGTAAAACTAATTCTTTTACTGAGTTTTTTGCTTAATATCTACAATTTTTCAATATATATACCATTAGCTTTCATATAACATCCTTCTTTATCATATAAATATGCAGTTCCATTTGTTTTTAGGCTAAGCTTCTCATTTATATGTATCTATTTGTATACATATGATTATGTATATGTATGCCTACATTTTGTATATCTATATCCATATTTACTTTATATTTTATTTTTACTGGTAACAATTGTGTTCGACGGAGACTGTTCGACCGTGTCGACTCACCTTTAAATGTACATTACATGTTAGTGAACGAAACACTTTGCGTAAGAGTTTCTAGGTAGTACTAATAACCCTGTTGGATGAGCGTATGAAACGTATGATGATATGGTAGTTTTACTACACAGAGTCTCATTCATGATTCACACTTTAAAAGAAGAAGATGGCAGCGACTACTGTGTTTTCTTTGGAGATATTCTATGATAAGGGAGGTAGTTAAATACTTTTATCAGAAAATACAAACATACAGACACATAACCACTGCTGGACAAAATCCCTAGACATGTCCTTTCACTCGCGTGTATAGTGTCTATGCATATATATATATATATATATATATATATATATATATATATATATATATATATATATATATATATATATATATATATATATAAGATAAAATCACATATACACTAAACTTAGAAAAAGTCAAGACCTTCAATACCTGAAATATTTTTTTTTTCTCTGTAAGTATGCATTAGCGACAATAATGTATTGAGAACAAGTGTTTTGTTATCACATGCTTTACTCAGGAAAAATATTGATATAATAGATTTCCCATAATGGCTGCAATAATATATATATATATATATATATATATATATATATATATATATATATATATATATATATATATATATATATACATATATATATATATATATATACATATATATATATGGGATCGGGACAGAATCCTGACAGCCATAATCCTGACACCCAATATAACGACACCCACAATCCCGACAGACCAAAATCTTGACAAAAACGAAATCCCAACCATAAAATTTTATACATATATATATATATATATATATATATATATATATATATATATATATATATATATATATATATATATATATAACTAAAATTAACAAGGATACTATCCCTCTTTTCTTTTGCTATCTTCATTCTTGCTATCGACTGTCTATGACTAAAGGGTACCTGACACTTGCACGCATTCGTGGCACGCACTGGCACGCATTGATGCGCGAACTCGCGTGAACAAGTCGTGAAAATGTCGTGAACAGTTTTGGAACTCGCGTGCCACAGCGTACCAATGCGTGCCATGCGTGCCCAGAACTTTGAAATGTTTAAAGTTTGTGGCACGCATTGGCACGAACAAAATAGTCGTGAAATAGTCGTGAACGATGCGATAACCGGAGTGAACTGGAGTGAACAGTGCGGGAACTGGCGTGAACTGGAGTGAACGATGCGGGAAGTGGCGTGAACTTTATAATGAAAAGAAACAAAAAGAAAACGAAAAAAATAATGAAAAGGAAAGAAAAATAAAGCTAATAAATTTTTATATTTGCTGTTTTAATGTGAAAAAAAATATATCTTACTTCAAACTATTTCTATAACTTTATAATGAAGAGAAACAAAAAGGAAACGGAAAAATTAATGAAAAGGGAAGAAAAATAAACCTAATAAATTTTTATATTTGCTGTTTTAATGTGAAAATTTTTTTCTATTTTATTTCAAACTATTTCTATAACTTTAGAATGAAGAGAAACAAAAAGAAAACGAAAAAATTAATGAAAAGGGAAGAAAAATAAACCTAATAAATTTTTATATTTGCTATTTTAATGTGAAAAAAAAATGATATCTTATTTCAAACTATTTCTATAACTTTATAATGAAGAGAAACAAAAAGGAAACGAAAAAAATTAATGAAAAAGAAAGAAAAATATAAACCTAATAATTGCTTATATTTGCTGTTTGAATGTAAAAATTAAATGATGTCTTATTTCATGCACACACTTATTTTCCTCTATTACCAATCAAGACCCAAAACTTTTGTTTGAAATAAAAGTGAACTGAAAAATAAACCCACGAAATTTTTAAGTTTGCTGTTTGAATGTAAAAATAAAATGATGTTTTATTTCATCAACATACTTATTCTTCTTTATTACCTTAAAATGAAGAGCAAAACAAATTTTTTCTGTTTGCTATTTTAATGTAAAAATAAAATGATTTCTTATTTCAAAACACTATTTTCTCTATTTCCTTAAAATCAAGTCAAAAACTTTTCATGTTTGCTGCTTCTAATGTTAAAATAAAATGCTTTCTTAATACTTGTACATATTTTATGTCTGCTATTTATATGTAAATCAAATGCTTTCTTATTGAAACAAAAATAAAGGGCAACAAAAAATACAAACGAAAAAGATACGTTTCTTCTCCTCAATGCAATGGTGTCTCTGACAGAAAGCATTGTTGTCTCTTCCGAAGCCAATCGAAGAATGTCCTCGGGTTGGAGAAGCCCCGTTTTTATATGGAGTGGCCAATTCGTGAACGTGTCGTGAACTTCTCGTGAAGTACGCATGCCAATTCGTTCCATCGCGTGAACGTCGTGTGAACGATGCGCGAACTGGAGTGAACTGGTCGTGAACAGTGCGGGACAAACACCAGTGCGTGCCACAAAGTGGCACGCAAGTGTCAGGTAGGCTTTAGTCTTCATTTCAAAGCACTTAAAATCTATTTTATATATTTAGAGTAACAAAAATAACTGCTCTTTATATACAATGAAATATTCGCATGGATATAATTTAAAAAGTTAAAACTTTACTCAAAGGATACCCTGCTAAAGGACAAATATAAATGCATAATAAAAAGATAATTTCACAGCATAATGAAATATTCGACATGGATAAAGAATCTAAACAGGTAAAAACTTTATTTAAGGGATAAATTATGGGCTACTCCTCGAAGATAATCTAAAACATTTTGATGATCTCGTTGTTCCATCACCTTAGTGATCCGTTCTTCAAGAATAAGTTTTCTCCTTTTATGTTTAGGTTCTGGTTCCCCGCGAAGAATGCATTCAATTTGGTTGTTGACTTGTCGTTCTTCCTTATATTGTAAAGACCTACATCAGCTTCTCCAATGTTGTTTTCCCATCTCCTGTGCCAAGCCTTAGCTGCATTTTGCGTATGTGGAAATCCTGATTGCACGGAGTCATGTACTGACCACATAATAGGAGCAAATGTTGGTGGCGCACGAACAACATAGTTTGTTATTGACGTTAGAAAATTCAATTTTAGAAGCTTCAATTGCCGCTAAGTCCAAATCAGAGATTATGCATTGTGGGTTCATATAAATTTCATTTTCGTCTACAATGTCGGTCAAATCCTCAAATAAGCATTTATACAAGACCTCACTCTTCCCAGTCATAAAAGCACACACAAGTGGTAAAACTGTACAATTTCCATGTACCACAGGTGCATGAACTGTGTACATTTGGTAAAATATTATAGGTACAGTTTTAAAAGTACCGTCCATAATCCAAAATGAGGCTTCTGGTAATCTCTTCATATTTGCATCTGTAGTGAATATAAAAATTCGGTCCTCCTCTACCGTAGAATCTCTAAATGATGATAAACCCCCATTTAACATGCGTTTGAGTTTAGGAGGAATGTCAATATTCACTAATGACGCAGGTTCAGATGGACAATCACAGCGCCTATTCCGCTTTATTGTCTTTCTTAAGGCATTTTTGAAGGCAGACATGGCATAATACTTGGATTTGCAGAGGTGGTGCTTGAGTGAATAATTTGGATCGGCCTATCTCTTGTGGATTTTGCTTGTATTTTCATTCAATTGCTAATTTTTGCTTCACTAGCAGTACTTGCACAAGGGGCATGATTGTGCTCTCCAAACTTTGTTAGTAAATGTTCTTTGTTCACAAGTTTGGTAACTGCTCTTCCTTTGCAGTCATTAGATTTTCGAAATTCACAGCACCTTTGGTATTATTCTTTCCTGTTTTTATCTTTAACCATCAGATATCCAAGTGCGTTAATTTTATCTTTTCACTTTTGAGCAAATTTCTTGCATTTCTATGGGTGGTTTAGCACTGACATATACTTAAAATATGAAAGGTTAACAGCCAACTGAAACACTAATTATCATAGGCTAGTTAGGTGTTTTAACGTTAAGAACAAATAAAAAACTCACATTTATATTAAAGGCCTCGTTATCGCTGGTTTACCATTAAAATCTGTATATATATATATATATATATATATATATATATATATATATATATATATATATATATATATATATGTGTGTGTGTGTGTGTGTGTATATATATATATATATAGAGAGAGAGAGAGAGAGAGAGAGAGAGAGAGAGAGAGAGAGAGAGAGAGAGAGAGAGAGAGAGAGAGAGAGAGAATGTGTATTTTCTATGCATCCGATTTAAACTAACGACCGTGGATTGGTGCTCCCTTGTCATATCAGCACATATCTTTTGCTCAGAGAAATTGCATAAACCCAATTTGCAGAAACCCTTTCGGGGAAAATAAGAGACTACCGGCCATTTGTTTCCCCAGTTGCCAATTTCCTCTGCAACATGGAAGTCATCTTTATTTGTCACAGCACTTTGACACACCCAAAGACCTTACCTTTCCTTTATTTTTATTTTTTTACTACTTTTTCTGTAATCCTTGTAAGATGTTAATCTTTTTTTCTGTCTATAAAAAGAACTCTCTCTCTCTCTCTCTCTCTCTCTCTCTCTCTCTCTCTCTCTCTCTCTCTCTCTCTCTCTCTCT
>NC_090738.1:77120068-77122568 GCF_036898095.1 Palaemon carinicauda
GTACAATCATATCTACCTCGTTCTCATCTGGCCCTATAATTACACTCATTTCTGTAAACAGTTCATCCATTTCATCAAAAACATTCTCAACTTTAGTAAAAGATTCATTCATACTACTAATCATTCTCCTGTCTCTCATTCTTGCGTTATTCATTTTTTCTTTTACATCATCTAACGAAAAGCCACACACACTATAAGTATCATTCATACTCAGCCACGTTTCATCTGTATTAATACATTTATCTTTCATACACACTTGCACATTTACACCCTTGTCATACTTATTTCTATTCTCACTTTTACTTATAAAATTTCCCCTTTTTTCATCCTTACTTAAAACTTTCAAACGCCTCTTTTTCCTATATTCAACTAACACTAATTGTTTATTTTCCAGCCCTAACTTTTCATGCATACTAGATTCATACTTGCTCATTTCTAACCAATTATTCATCCCATTCTCACAAACATTGATCCTATTCCTTCCACACACACAGGAGGACTCACCCAGCTGAACCCTCTCACAATCTAGTTTCCCGAACATCCTGGCTGACTTAATCCCTTCTTCCTACATACTCTAGCTACATGCCCATCTGCACCACATTCAGTACACTTACCCCGCGGCTCCTTGCACATTCTAGCATAATGCCCATCCTTACCACAATTACCACAAATCACATTCATACGATTACTACGACATCCACTCGCTACGTGCCCAGTCATACCACACCGATAACATTTTACCCCTTTCTCTTTCTTGCACTCGCTAATTCTATGCCCTACCTCACCACATCCAAAACAAGCCCCTAGAGCCCATCTACATTCATTCTTCTTATGACCTACTTTACCACACCTATAACACTTTTCATCACGGACACGGCTATCTGACATACCTCGATGCGCACTAACACTCCTATCCCTCCAAACCTGATTCCCTTGCCTAAACCCTTCATTTGTCCTTACAGGTATTCCCACATTACTTGCCCTAACACTCCTATCTACTACACTATCAGCTACCCTCATCGGTCCTCTCATAACAGCATCTCTAAAACTAACAAATTCTGGCACACTTTCCTCCATTCCAGTTCTTACACTCACAGATTTACTTTCTTTCATACACCTATCCAACTCGTAATCCTCAACTATCTCTAAAATATCATCCCATGTCAATCTTTCTTTCGTCCACCTCATTTTCTCCTTTCGTTTCAAATTAACAAACTCAGCAACATTCTCGGGTACAGTAGCCAAAAACTTCCTCATTAACTCCTTATTCTCATTTATACCTTCATCCCCATACTTCTTCCTAGCTAAAGTTTCCAACCTACATACGTACATTGATATCGCTTCTCCTGCATTCATCCGTGCTTCATCAAAATCATTCTTACGCTTATACTTAACACTCCCTTTCATACGTTTTACCTGCTCAATTATTCTCGTTTTCACACTTTCATAATCAACGTCCCCTACACTCATTATCACTCCATACATCGTCAACAAATACCCAGTCAAATATTCTCCTAACTCCCTAGCCCAAACTCTTTTACTATCACCATACTTATCCTGACAATACCTCTCATACTCCTTGAAAAAAATCATATACATCCCTACTGCTATGCTCATTGAACCTTTCACACCGAGGTACCCTCTCTCATAAACACAGTCTTACACACATCACGTTCATTCTCACTGCTATCATCACTGTCTACTCCCTTGTTACCTTCTTCCTCATTCGAATATAATGAATCCACTTCCACACTTAAATTCCTATCCTTAACCATTCCCTTCTTACCCTTTTTCTTACTTACCACTTTCACCCATTCACGATCGTCCTTGCTATCAACCTGATACTTTTTCTTCCCTTTCTTCACATCACTTTTACCTTTCCTTTCATCTTTCCTCTCACCTTCTGTTCATCCTTACTATGCCTAATTCCCTTATCTTCAACATCACCATCACTATTACTACTATCACTATCACTTCCTTTCCCATTATCACCTACCTTATCCTTCTCTTCCATTACCAACCCATTGCCCGAAGCTGAGGACACTCCTCCGACTGCACCTTCACCCATTATAGTTTTCATCATCCCCATGACTTGCCCCATCATATCTTCCATTCGTTTCTCTATTCGTTCTTCATTCTCTCGCATCCTCATCTCAACACCCTCTTCCACTCTCTCTACAGTTCCCTTCAACTCCCTAAGCTCCTTCTGCATCGCCGCATTCTCCAGTTCAACCTCTCATTCTCTACTAGCAACCTCTCCTCACGCTCCTTACTCAGCCGCAATTCCTCCCTCAAAACCCTTAATTGCTCCTCCATTTTTCATCAACCTTAATTCTAATTCCGTCCTTCGTCCAACAGTCCAGCTTCTATCCCACCTCGGCAAGTCCCTGTTCGGGCGCCAAATAATGTGGCGGGATGTTGCAAAAACAACCCCCACACCCTTGAATCTTACTTACTTACAATGGTCTCCACAAACAAACTTTCCCCTTACGTTATCAGC
>NC_090738.1:77132568-77154547 GCF_036898095.1 Palaemon carinicauda
CAGCCAGTTAGATCTGTCTCCAGGACTAATTTCGTCTTCAGACGATTATTGCTATTTTTTTAAAAATATAGCTACATCGATGGAGAGCCATCTGTATTTTTCGAACAATGTTGAACTGTGTTATTAATGGTGTTATTTATGTGTTATTAATGGTGTTATTACTGCTGTTTTTAATGGTCCTTCAAGAACAGCATTTGGAATGTAAGTATGATGTTATACGACTCGAGAGACAAATTGAGGACATTCAATCTCTCATTTGCGTTTCCGTGCTGTAACTTGGTTAGGCCTACTTCCCGCGCGGCCAGACCAATCTGAGGGCGGGGTATGGGAAAACGTTTTCCAACGGCTGGTGTTCTCAGTACCAGTAATAGGAGATTATTTGAAGACAATTAAAGATTCTCAGAGATGTGTAAAGCATATGGAAATTCTTAGGATGGATTTGAACTCCGTTCCATTAATCGGCCCCTTCCTCTCTAATTTAAAATGGGAGTGCAGGATGGAACTCATTGTTCCAGGAGGGTGGGGGTTATGTTAGCCGGTATTTTAGGAAGCTTTTTAGTGAAGAAGGTCTTATTTAAGAGGAAAAGCGAAACAAACGACGAGGAGCGGGGCCTTGAAAATGCAGTGGAAGAAGACGACATTAAATTTGAACCTCCGCCGCGGCAAAACGGAGAGACAACCGAACAGAAAAACAAAAAATTAGAGGAATATCAGGAGGCGATAGAAAATTACGAAAAAAGAAGAAAATCCGCAGCTAATCGGGAGGATTACCTTCAAAGAAAAGTTCCGTATCTAGAAGCTAATGCACTCCTCAAGGAAAAGAAATATTTTGAGGAGTATAATCGGTTACGAGAAGAACTATTGGGTTTGCTTAAAGAAGCAAAGGACGAAAATACTACATTAAGAGAGTCTATGAATGCAATAATAAATTTCAAGATAAGTTAGACGTGCTAACAATATAAAATATTTATATTAAACAGAAGTTGTTTGAAAAAGAAGTGAAGGTAGAATCCCTAGAGAATAGACTGACTTATGAGAGAATGAATTATCAGAAACAGGTAAATTCGACAGAAAAGGAGGAGAAGAAGGTGGAGGAGGAGGAGAAGGTGGAGGAGAAGGAGGAGGAGGTAGAAGAGGAGGAGAAGAAGATGGAGGAGAAGGAGGAGGAGGAGAAGGTAGAAGAGGAGGAGAAGAAGATGGAGGAGAAGGTAGAAGAGGAGGAGAAGGTAGAAGAGGAGGAGAAGGAGGAGGAGGAGAAGGTAGAAGAGGAGGAGAAGGAGAAGGAGGAGGAGGAGAAGGTAGAAGAGGAGGAGAAGAAGAAGGAGAAGGAGGAGGAGGAGAAGAAGGTGGAGGAGAAGGAGGAGGAGGAGAAGGTAGAAGGGGAGGAGAAGAAGATGGAGGAGAAGGAGGAGGAGGAGAAGGTAGAAGAGGATGAGGAGGAGAAGGAGAAGGTGGAGGAGGAGGAGAAGAAGGTGGAGGAGAAGGAGGAGGAGAAGGAGGAGGATGAGGAGGAGGAGGAAGAAAAGGAAGAGGAGGAGGAGGAGGAGGAGGAGGAGAAGAGCGTACAGCTGGTGCAAGGTAAGGAAATATTCAATTTCCTGATAAATTGTTCTGACAATTCCGTATTAAGTCATTTAATATTATATATGGCCACATTTGCCATGAGATCAATATGGTTAATTCCAGGTTACATGTGTTGGAACGCCACTATTCGTAAGCATCAGGGAGCGGGGAATAATATCTTTAATATACCGAAACTTTGTCTAATAGGAGCACATTTGTTTTTGGAAACATATGGATTTAAGGACCTTTATTTCATGAACCGCGATCGGCAGCAGCATCCACCCGAGGTGGAATCCAACTTGCAGGAGCTATTCGAGGAGGAGGAGACTGACGCGGTACCAGGAGACTGTAGAGTCTTCCTACAAAGCAAATATCTCAAGAATCCAAAATTACATATTTCAGTCCTTAAACATTTAAATGTGTTGCATATGCGTTTGGTCTTTGACTGGGGCACCAAGAAGCGTTACTTCCAAGGGCTTGATAGAAAAGTGAATGATACAATATATTTAGTGCCCATATATAGAACCTATGACAACGAACCTGGGGTATATAATCTTCTGGCAGAAACCGATATACGAAATATGTCTCCTCTACAACTATGGCAGACAGTGAGTGAATACTACGGCCCTAACCAAGTGCGCCCCTATCATTGGTTGACAAATAATTGTCAAACAATATTGAGGGATATACTTCTTAAGTTTGGAGTTATCACCCTTCTGCATAAAGATATTACACCATTCTTTATCTATAAGGCTGTTGATATAATACGGGCGATATACGAGAGCATAAGAACATCCTGTGTATCGAAAGAATAAGTGTTTAGAGTAGTGAAAGTCGTAGTGAGTGTTTAGTGTTCTGAACATAGAAGAAAAAAAGAAAAAAGAAAATAAAAAGTGGATAATATTTTTAACGTTTTGGTTGAAATTTGGAGAAGATAGTTTCAATTTACTTTTGTAAAGAAATAAGTTTTTATGTGAGACATTGAAAGACAGAGAATCGATACCGAGTGGTTTCCAACCTTTCAGAACTAAAGGGAATAATCTGCAAGATGGATTCAGAAGAGGGAAGAAGTCACACTTGTTCTAGTATGCATTATTCCTTGAAAAAGATTCACTTGTACTGTTTCTTTGTCAGGTGAACAAATGCAGAAAAAACAGGTCTGACCTCTTCTAGTATGCTGTGTCCCTTGGAGAAAAACCCTTTGTACTGGAATAATGGAACAGATGTGCCTTTGCTTGGGTGTGGCAGCCATCTGGATTAAGACCCATTAAGAGACAGGGAGTCAATGCCAAGAGGATTACGGCTTTCCAGACCTAAAGGGAATAATCTACAAGAAGCAATCAGCAGAGGGAAGAAGTCAAACTTGTTCTGGTATGCATTATTCCTTGACAAAGATTCACCTGTACTGTTTCTTTGTCAGGTGAACAAATGCAGAAAACACAGGTCTGACCTCTTCTAGTATGCTGTGTCCCTTGGAGAAGAACCCTTTGCATTGGAATAGTGGAACAGATGTGCCTTTGATTGGGTGTGTCAGCCATTTGGATTGAGAGCCATTATAAGACAGGCAATCACTACCAAGATGATGGCGGCTTTCCAGATCTAAATGGAATAATGTGCAAGATGGATTCAGAAGAGGGAAGAAGTCACACTTGTTCTAGTATGCATTATTCCTTGAAAAAGATTCACTTGTACTGTTTCTTTGTCAGGTGAACAAATGCAGAATAAACATGTCTGACCTCTTCTAGCATGCTGTGTCCCTAGGAGAACCCTTTGTACTGTAATAGTGGAACAGATGTGCATTTGCTTGGGTGTGTCAGCCATTTGGATTAAGAGCCATTAAGACACAGGCAATCAATGCCAAGTGGATTCAGACTTTCCAAGTCTAAAGGGAATAATCTGCAAGATGGATTCAGAGGAGGGAAGAAGTCACACTTGTTCTAGTATGCATTATTCCTTGACAAAGATTCACTTGTACTGTTTGTTTGTCAGGTGAACAAATCCAGAAGAAACAAGTCTGAGGTCTTTTAGTATGCTGTGTCCCTTGGAGAAGAATAATTTTGTACTCGAATAGTGGAGCAGAAGTGCCTTTGCTTGGGTGTGGTAGCCATCTGGAACAAGACCCATTCAAAAACAGGCAATCAATGTTGTGTATTCTGGCTTTCCAGATATAAAGGGAATAATCTGCACGATGGATTCAGAAGAGGGAAGAAGTCACACTTGTTCTCGTAGGCATTATTCCTTGAAAAAGATTCACTTGTACTGTTTCTTTGTTAGGTGAACAAATGCAGAAAAAAACAATTCTGATTCCTTCTAGTATGCTGTGTCCCTTGGAGAAGAACCCTTTGTAATGGAATACTGGAAAAGAAGTGCCTTCGTTTGGGTGTGGCAGCCATCTGGATTAAGATCCAATATAAAACAGGATATCAATCCTAAGTGAATTCCAACTTTCCAGATCTAAAGAGAATAATCTGCAAGATGGATTCAGAAGAGGGAAGAAGTCACACTTGTTCTAATATGCATTATTCCTTTCTGAAAGCCAAATCCTTTGAGGCAATTATATCTCGTACATTTTTACCTGTCATTCGCCCTTCAGAGATTAGCCATTTGTTTACGAGACCACCTGCTGATGCTTAAAATTAAATCCCCACCTTTTTCTAGGGACAAATCCTTTGACCTAGTTCACCTCCTGTACATTTACCTGACCCTTGACCATCCAAGATTAGGAATAACTCATCCATTCCTCTCGAGTAAAAGATTAGAATCTGCTTCAGCGTTTCCTTCTCTGTGATCAGATTATCATTCTTTCGACAGCTGCATTCCCCGAAGCTAAATTTCTTGACCCTTAGTGTTAAGCTCTTGAGACAACCCTCTCTTGGCATTTTCTACTTTATTGTGTGTGCTCATTTCAGACAGGACGCCATTTTGTTTGCCATGACCAATGAACGCATCCATGGGCGGGCCTCACAACTTCATCCTGCAGAAACGGAGACAGAAGATACCCGCCTCCCTTTATACCCGAAGAAGGACTTTTAACTGTTTATATGAAGGAAGAACCTGTTTAACAGCCATAAAGAACAGAGCAAAACCACAATAACTAACAATTTATAAAACTAATTGTGTTAAATACTAACTACTTTAAGAGCCATGAGGAATAGAGCAAAACCACTATAACTAACACCTTATAATCTTGATTGTGTTAAAAAAGAACCAGTTTATCAGCAGTTAAAAACTGCAAAACCACTATAATTAACATATAAATATTGTGTTAAAAAATCTATCTATCTTTATCTACAGTATATATATTCGCATATATATATATATATATATATATATATATATATATATATATATATATATATATATATATATATACATATATATATATATATATGTATATATATATATATATATATATATATATATATATATATATATATATATATATATATATATATATATATATATATATATATTTATATATATATATATATATATATATATGTAAATATATATATATATATATATATATATATATATATATATATATATATATATATATATATATGTAAATATATAGATATATATATATATATAAATATATATATATATATATATATATATATATATATATATATATATATATATATATATCTATATATATGTATATATATATATATATATATATATATATATATATATATATATATATATATATACAGTGATACCTCTGGATACGAAAGTTTCTGCTTACGAAAAATTAAGGGTACGAAAAGCGATACGAAGATTTTTATGCCCCAGTATATGAAAAAAATTTCAGGATACGAAAAGCTTACGAGATCCCAACTCGATGCTGAGAGTAATTCTAAAAAGCGCGTGCCGCCAGACTTTGAACTTGGGTAAACTCACTTACAGCCTCCCGCTCACCCATTGGTTATCTCCTTACTCAGATGCTAGCTACCACCATAAGATCCTGCTTTCCTATTAATCGGCAACTATCCCACCTTGCTTACGCACGGACGTTCATCTCTCTCTCTCTCTTTTCGTTCCGGCTGTGGTATCGTTAACATTGACTTTGTGTGCTTTCGCTTGTTTGACGTAGTGTTAAATACATTCGTACGCCACGTGTTATCGTTATTAAACATTCTTTACTGTGTACTGTACTGTATTAGTGTTTACTACATAGTATATAACATACGTAGTGTATTATTGAGCTTAATACTGTAGCCATGGGTCCCAAGAATGTTGCTGAAGGTAAGAAGAAGAAGACGATGCTCTTGATGGAGACGAAACTCGAAATCGTGAAAAAGTACAAGTCTGGCATGCGTTCAAGTGTGATCGCCGGAATCTGTCTACGATGGGCACCATCCTTAAGTAGAAGGCGGCTATCAAAGCAGCGACACCTTCTAAGGACGCCACTATTTTCTCCAACAAGAGAACCCACGTGCATGACGAGATGAAGAGGCTGCTTCTTGTGTGGATCAAAGACAAAGAGATCTCAGGAGACACCATCACTGAGACTACAATTTGCCAGAAGGCCTCCGCCATTTTCGGTGATCTCGTACGTTCTCAGGCCGAAGAAGGGGCAGGAGAAGGAACATCCCAGCAGGAACCCCCAGAGTTCAAAGCTTCTCGGGGGTGGTTCAAGAAATTGAAGAGAAGGACTGGTATTCATTCAGTGGTACGGCATGGGGAGGCAGCCAGCTCGGACACGAAGGCCGCCGAAGCCTTTGTTAAAACGTTTGAAGAGTTGACTCTGCAGGAAGGCTACAGTTCGCAGCAAGTTTTCAATTGCGACGAAACTGGGCTTTTCTGGAAAAAAATGCCTCGTCAGACGTTCATCACGGCGGAGGAGAAGAGGCTACCCGGACATAAGCCTATGAAGGACACGCTTACCCTTGCTTTTTGCGCAAACGCCAGTGGGAACTGCAAGATAAAGCCCCTGCTGGTGTACCATTCTGAAAATCCCCGAGCCTTCAAAGCCCACAAATTCATCAAGGAGAACCTTCCCGTGATGTGGAGTGCGAATGCTAAAGCCTGGGTAATGAGGCAACTTTTTATTGATTGGGTGAATGTCTGCTTCGGTCCGACTGTCCGAAAATATTTGGAAGAAAAGCGCCTCCCTATGAAATGTCTGCTGGTGTTGGACAATGCTCCAGCTCACCCTCCTGGCCTTGAGGAATATCTTCTGGCCGAGTATTCCTTCATAAATGTCCTGTATCTACCGCCTAACACCATCCCTCTCCTCCAGCCCATGGACAAGCAAGTTATTTCTAATTTCAAAAAATTGTACACGAAGCATCTCTTCCAGAGATGTTTCCAAGTGACAGAAAGTACAAACCTCACTTTGTGTGAATTCTGGAAAGATCATTTTAATATTGTGATATGCCTCAAACTCATCGATCTCGCTTGGCAGGAAGTTTCGAGGCGTACCCTGAACTCATCTTGGAGGAAGCTGTGGCCTGATGTTGTCTCTGCACGAGACTTCGAGGGGTTGGGGAAGCCTGGAGGCGAAGCTGAGATCGTTGATGATCCTGAACCCATTCAGCAGTCTGAGGTGGCTGACATCGTACATCTTGGTACGTCCATGGGGCTGGAAGTTAGCGCCGAGGATATAGATGAACTTATCGAGGAGCACCACGAGGAGTTGACGACGGACGACCTGAAGGAGTTGGAGATGATGCAAATGAGTGTTGTTCAAGAGCAGTTCTCTAGCGGTGATGAGGAGGATTGTTACACCTTTGAAAACGTCAGACATAAAGGAAATTCTCACCTGTTTCCATAAAATGGCAGACTACGTCGAAAAGGAACATCCAGAAAACCGTGCGCTTCAACACTGCAATGACGTTTGCCTAACACATTTTAGAAATGTGTTGAAAAGTAGGCAGAAACAAGCCTCCATGGATAGTTTCTTATTAAAGAGGCCAGCAATATTAGTAGGCTAAGACAAAGGTGAAAGTGAAGAAAAGAAACAGAAAAGAGGAAGTGATGAAGAAGTAGAACGTAAAGTTATAATAAAGCAAAAAAAATTCAATTTTAAGTTTTATGTTACCGTTAAGTATTAAGAGTAATTTTTTTCTTTCATTTTATAGTTTTCCATACGTAATGTTAAGTGTTAATTATTTCTGCCATTTTTTTTATTTCGTAAAGTTTAAGTGTTAATGTGTTAAGTGTGTAAATTATTGTACATAGTCTGTCACTTGTCATGTTTTCTGCCTTATGCCATCCTCCTCTGCCACGACTTCGCTATCGGACATCGTCTCAATCAAAAGGAGAGTTTCAACTTTTTTGTTAATTAACTGTACCTTTTCTTCAGGGTATCAACCCTTAATTTAGGTTTACAGGTAACAATACACCTTTACTGATCCAAATGCTTTACATACAGTACCGTAACTGTTATACAGTAGTAAAGAGAATGGACCATTTTCTTAGGGCTTGGAGGGGATAACTAGGCTATAATTACATTATTAAAAATCTCATGGTGGTTTCTGGAATGGGATTAGGCTGTTTTTAATGGTTGAGTTAATTATTGAATAATAGAAATGGCTGCATTGCATGTTTATTACTACAGTTTAGCGTGTTCATGAAAGAAAAGGTGTTTTTTCGTAAGGCTTGGAACGGATTAGGCTATTTACATGTAAAACGCGACTCAGGATACAAAAAAATCAGCATACGAAACCGTATCCTGAACGGATTACTTTCGTATGCTGAGGCATCACTGTATGTATGTATGTATGTATGTATGTATGTATATGCATACAGTGTATATATATATATATATATATATATATATATATATATATAGATTGATATATCAATATACATATGGGTATGTATATATATATATATATATACATATATATATATATATATATATATATATATATATATATATATATATATATATATATATATATATATATATATACTGTATATACAGTATATATATATATATATATATATATATATATATATATATATATATACATATATTGTATATACAATATACATATATATATATATATATATATATATATATATATATATATATATATATATATATATATATATATATATATATATATATATACTGTATATACAGTATATATATATATATATATATATATATATATATATATATATATATATATATGGATAAATATCAACACAACATCGTGTTCAAATAGAAATAAATTTCTACCTCATACTTGGGATCGAACGCTAGCCCCTTCTAATGAAAGGCCAGGTCGAAACCAACCATGTCACGAGAGCCCATAAAAGAATTGGAACCTGACCGCTACCAGCTGTCCGAGGATTTACCTGGCGAGACATCAGTCTCTTACCAGCGAGTTTTACCCAATTCCCCGGGCCACCACGTGACACAATTGGTAGTAATTCATTCAAATTACCCCTAATGAGTCAATATGGATAAATATCAACACAACATCGTGTTCAAATAGAAATAAATTTCTACCTCATACTTGGGATCGAACGCTAGCCCCTTCTAATGAAAGGCCAGGTCGAAACCAACCATGTCACGAGAGCCCATAAAAGAATTGGAACCTGACCGCTACCAGCTGTCCGAGGATTTACCTGGCGAGACATCAGTCTCTTACCAGCGAGTTTTACCCAATTCCCCGGGCCACCACGTGACACAATTGGTAGTAATTCATTCAAATTACCCCTAATGAGTCAATATGGATAAATATCAACACAACATCGTGTTCAAATAGAAATAAATTTCTACCTCATACTTGGGATCGAACGCTAGCCCCTTCTAATGAAAGGCCAGGTCGAAACCAACCATGTCACGAGAGCCCATAAAAGAATTGGAACCTGACCGCTACCAGCTGTCCGAGGATTTACCTGGCGAGACATCAGTCTCTTACCAGCGAGTTTTACCCAATTCCCCGGGCCACCACGTGACACAATTGGTAGTAATTCATTCAAATTACCCCTAATGAGTCAATATGGATAAATATCAACACAACATCGTGTTCAAATAGAAATAAATTTCTACCTCATACTTGGGATCGAACGCTAGCCCCTTCTAATGAAAGGCCAGGTCGAAACCAACCATGTCACGAGAGCCCATAAAAGAATTGGAACCTGACCGCTACCAGCTGTCCGAGGATTTACCTGGCGAGACATCAGTCTCTTACCAGCGAGTTTTACCCAATTCCCCGGGCCACCACGTGACACAATTGGTAGTAATTCATTCAAATTACCCCTAATGAGTCAATATGGATAAATATCAACACAACATCGTGTTCAAATAGAAATAAATTTCTACCTCATACTTGGGATCGAACGCTAGCCCCTTCTAATGAAAGGCCAGGTCGAAACCAACCATGTCACGAGAGCCCATAAAAGAATTGGAACCTGACCGCTACCAGCTGTCCGAGGATTTACCTGGCGAGACATCAGTCTCTTACCAGCGAGTTTTACCCAATTCCCCGGGCCACCACGTGACACAATTGGTAGTAATTCATTCAAATTACCCCTAATGAGTCAATATGGATAAATATCAACACAACATCGTGTTCAAATAGAAATAAATTTCTACCTCATACTTGGGATCGAACGCTAGCCCCTTCTAATGAAAGGCCAGGTCGAAACCAACCATGTCACGAGAGCCCATAAAAGAATTGGAACCTGACCGCTACCAGCTGTCCGAGGATTTACCTGGCGAGACATCAGTCTCTTACCAGCGAGTTTTACCCAATTCCCCGGGCCACCACGTGACACAATTGGTAGTAATTCATTCAAATTACCCCTAATGAGTCAATATGGATAAATATCAACACAACATCGTGTTCAAATAGAAATAAATTTCTACCTCATACTTGGGATCGAACGCTAGCCCCTTCTAATGAAAGGCCAGGTCGAAACCAACCATGTCACGAGAGCCCATAAAAGAATTGGAACCTGACCGCTACCAGCTGTCCGAGGATTTACCTGGCGAGACATCAGTCTCTTACCAGCGAGTTTTACCCAATTCCCCGGGCCACCACGTGACACAATTGGTAGTAATTCATTCAAATTACCCCTAATGAGTCAATATGGATAAATATCAACACAACATCGTGTTCAAATAGAAATAAATTTCTACCTCATACTTGGGATCGAACGCTAGCCCCTTCTAATGAAAGGCCAGGTCGAAACCAACCATGTCACGAGAGCCCATAAAAGAATTGGAACCTGACCGCTACCAGCTGTCCGAGGATTTACCTGGCGAGACATCAGTCTCTTACCAGCGAGTTTTACCCAATTCCCCGGGCCACCACGTGACACAATTGGTAGTAATTCATTCAAATTACCCCTAATGAGTCAATATGGATAAATATCAACACAACATCGTGTTCAAATAGAAATAAATTTCTACCTCATACTTGGGATCGAACGCTAGCCCCTTCTAATGAAAGGCCAGGTCGAAACCAACCATGTCACGAGAGCCCATAAAAGAATTGGAACCTGACCGCTACCAGCTGTCCGAGGATTTACCTGGCGAGACATCAGTCTCTTACCAGCGAGTTTTACCCAATTCCCCGGGCCACCACGTGACACAATTGGTAGTAATTCATTCAAATTACCCCTAATGAGTCAATATGGATAAATATCAACACAACATCGTGTTCAAATAGAAATAAATTTCTACCTCATACTTGGGATCGAACGCTAGCCCCTTCTAATGAAAGGCCAGGTCGAAACCAACCATGTCACGAGAGCCCATAAAAGAATTGGAACCTGACCGCTACCAGCTGTCCGAGGATTTACCTGGCGAGACATCAGTCTCTTACCAGCGAGTTTTACCCAATTCCCCGGGCCACCACGTGACACAATTGGTAGTAATTCATTCAAATTACCCCTAATGAGTCAATATGGATAAATATCAACACAACATCGTGTTCAAATAGAAATAAATTTCTACCTCATACTTGGGATCGAACGCTAGCCCCTTCTAATGAAAGGCCAGGTCGAAACCAACCATGTCACGAGAGCCCATAAAAGAATTGGAACCTGACCGCTACCAGCTGTCCGAGGATTTACCTGGCGAGACATCAGTCTCTTACCAGCGAGTTTTACCCAATTCCCCGGGCCACCACGTGACACAATTGGTAGTAATTCATTCAAATTACCCCTAATGAGTCAATATGGATAAATATCAACACAACATCGTGTTCAAATAGAAATAAATTTCTACCTCATACTTGGGATCGAACGCTAGCCCCTTCTAATGAAAGGCCAGGTCGAAACCAACCATGTCACGAGAGCCCATAAAAGAATTGGAACCTGACCGCTACCAGCTGTCCGAGGATTTACCTGGCGAGACATCAGTCTCTTACCAGCGAGTTTTACCCAATTCCCCGGGCCACCACGTGACACAATTGGTAGTAATTCATTCAAATTACCCCTAATGAGTCAATATGGATAAATATCAACACAACATCGTGTTCAAATAGAAATAAATTTCTACCTCATACTTGGGATCGAACGCTAGCCCCTTCTAATGAAAGGCCAGGTCGAAACCAACCATGTCACGAGAGCCCATAAAAGAATTGGAACCTGACCGCTACCAGCTGTCCGAGGATTTACCTGGCGAGACATCAGTCTCTTACCAGCGAGTTTTACCCAATTCCCCGGGCCACCACGTGACACAATTGGTAGTAATTCATTCAAATTACCCCTAATGAGTCAATATGGATAAATATCAACACAACATCGTGTTCAAATAGAAATAAATTTCTACCTCATACTTGGGATCGAACGCTAGCCCCTTCTAATGAAAGGCCAGGTCGAAACCAACCATGTCACGAGAGCCCATAAAAGAATTGGAACCTGACCGCTACCAGCTGTCCGAGGATTTACCTGGCGAGACATCAGTCTCTTACCAGCGAGTTTTACCCAATTCCCCGGGCCACCACGTGACACAATTGGTAGTAATTCATTCAAATTACCCCTAATGAGTCAATATGGATAAATATCAACACAACATCGTGTTCAAATAGAAATAAATTTCTACCTCATACTTGGGATCGAACGCTAGCCCCTTCTAATGAAAGGCCAGGTCGAAACCAACCATGTCACGAGAGCCCATAAAAGAATTGGAACCTGACCGCTACCAGCTGTCCGAGGATTTACCTGGCGAGACATCAGTCTCTTACCAGCGAGTTTTACCCAATTCCCCGGGCCACCACGTGACACAATTGGTAGTAATTCATTCAAATTACCCCTAATGAGTCAATATGGATAAATATCAACACAACATCGTGTTCAAATAGAAATAAATTTCTACCTCATACTTGGGATCGAACGCTAGCCCCTTCTAATGAAAGGCCAGGTCGAAACCAACCATGTCACGAGAGCCCATAAAAGAATTGGAACCTGACCGCTACCAGCTGTCCGAGGATTTACCTGGCGAGACATCAGTCTCTTACCAGCGAGTTTTACCCAATTCCCCGGGCCACCACGTGACACAATTGGTAGTAATTCATTCAAATTACCCCTAATGAGTCAATATGGATAAATATCAACACAACATCGTGTTCAAATAGAAATAAATTTCTACCTCATACTTGGGATCGAACGCTAGCCCCTTCTAATGAAAGGCCAGGTCGAAACCAACCATGTCACGAGAGCCCATAAAAGAATTGGAACCTGACCGCTACCAGCTGTCCGAGGATTTACCTGGCGAGACATCAGTCTCTTACCAGCGAGTTTTACCCAATTCCCCGGGCCACCACGTGACACAATTGGTAGTAATTCATTCAAATTACCCCTAATGAGTCAATATGGATAAATATCAACACAACATCGTGTTCAAATAGAAATAAATTTCTACCTCATACTTGGGATCGAACGCTAGCCCCTTCTAATGAAAGGCCAGGTCGAAACCAACCATGTCACGAGAGCCCATAAAAGAATTGGAACCTGACCGCTACCAGCTGTCCGAGGATTTACCTGGCGAGACATCAGTCTCTTACCAGCGAGTTTTACCCAATTCCCCGGGCCACCACGTGACACAATTGGTAGTAATTCATTCAAATTACCCCTAATGAGTCAATATGGATAAATATCAACACAACATCGTGTTCAAATAGAAATAAATTTCTACCTCATACTTGGGATCGAACGCTAGCCCCTTCTAATGAAAGGCCAGGTCGAAACCAACCATGTCACGAGAGCCCATAAAAGAATTGGAACCTGACCGCTACCAGCTGTCCGAGGATTTACCTGGCGAGACATCAGTCTCTTACCAGCGAGTTTTACCCAATTCCCCGGGCCACCACGTGACACAATTGGTAGTAATTCATTCAAATTACCCCTAATGAGTCAATATGGATAAATATCAACACAACATCGTGTTCAAATAGAAATAAATTTCTACCTCATACTTGGGATCGAACGCTAGCCCCTTCTAATGAAAGGCCAGGTCGAAACCAACCATGTCACGAGAGCCCATAAAAGAATTGGAACCTGACCGCTACCAGCTGTCCGAGGATTTACCTGGCGAGACATCAGTCTCTTACCAGCGAGTTTTACCCAATTCCCCGGGCCACCACGTGACACAATTGGTAGTAATTCATTCAAATTACCCCTAATGAGTCAATATGGATAAATATCAACACAACATCGTGTTCAAATAGAAATAAATTTCTACCTCATACTTGGGATCGAACGCTAGCCCCTTCTAATGAAAGGCCAGGTCGAAACCAACCATGTCACGAGAGCCCATAAAAGAATTGGAACCTGACCGCTACCAGCTGTCCGAGGATTTACCTGGCGAGACATCAGTCTCTTACCAGCGAGTTTTACCCAATTCCCCGGGCCACCACGTGACACAATTGGTAGTAATTCATTCAAATTACCCCTAATGAGTCAATATGGATAAATATCAACACAACATCGTGTTCAAATAGAAATAAATTTCTACCTCATACTTGGGATCGAACGCTAGCCCCTTCTAATGAAAGGCCAGGTCGAAACCAACCATGTCACGAGAGCCCATAAAAGAATTGGAACCTGACCGCTACCAGCTGTCCGAGGATTTACCTGGCGAGACATCAGTCTCTTACCAGCGAGTTTTACCCAATTCCCCGGGCCACCACGTGACACAATTGGTAGTAATTCATTCAAATTACCCCTAATGAGTCAATATGGATAAATATCAACACAACATCGTGTTCAAATAGAAATAAATTTCTACCTCATACTTGGGATCGAACGCTAGCCCCTTCTAATGAAAGGCCAGGTCGAAACCAACCATGTCACGAGAGCCCATAAAAGAATTGGAACCTGACCGCTACCAGCTGTCCGAGGATTTACCTGGCGAGACATCAGTCTCTTACCAGCGAGTTTTACCCAATTCCCCGGGCCACCACGTGACACAATTGGTAGTAATTCATTCAAATTACCCCTAATGAGTCAATATGGATAAATATCAACACAACATCGTGTTCAAATAGAAATAAATTTCTACCTCATACTTGGGATCGAACGCTAGCCCCTTCTAATGAAAGGCCAGGTTGATATTTATCCATATTGACTCATTAGGGGTAATTTGAATGAATTACTACCAATTGTGTCACGTGGTGGCCCGGGGAATTGGGTAAAACTCGCTGGTAAGAGACTGATGTCTCGCCAGGTAAATCCTCGGACAGCTGGTAGCGGTCAGGTTCCAATTCTTTTATGGGCTCTCGTGACATGGTTGGTTTCGACCTGGCCTTTCATTAGAAGGGGCTAGCGTTCGATCCCAAGTATGAGGTAGAAATTTATTTCTATTTGAACACGATGTTGTGTTGATATTTATCCATATTGACTCATTAGGGGTAATTTGAATGAATTACTACCAATTGTGTCACGTGGTGGCCCGGGGAATTGGGTAAAACTCGCTGGTAAGAGACTGATGTCTCGCCAGGTAAATCCTCGGACAGCTGGTAGCGGTCAGGTTCCAATTCTTTTATGGGCTCTCGTGACATGGTTGGTTTCGACCTGGCCTTTCATTAGAAGGGGCTAGCGTTCGATCCCAAGTATGAGGTAGAAATTTATTTCTATTTGAACACGATGTTGTGTTGATATTTATCCATATTGACTCATTAGGGGTAATTTGAATGAATTACTACCAATTGTGTCACGTGGTGGCCCGGGGAATTGGGTAAAACTCGCTGGTAAGAGACTGATGTCTCGCCAGGTAAATCCTCGGACAGCTGGTAGCGGTCAGGTTCCAATTCTTTTATGGGCTCTCGTGACATGGTTGGTTTCGACCTGGCCTTTCATTAGAAGGGGCTAGCGTTCGATCCCAAGTATGAGGTAGAAATTTATTTCTATTTGAACACGATGTTGTGTTGATATTTATCCATATTGACTCATTAGGGGTAATTTGAATGAATTACTACCAATTGTGTCACGTGGTGGCCCGGGGAATTGGGTAAAACTCGCTGGTAAGAGACTGATGTCTCGCCAGGTAAATCCTCGGACAGCTGGTAGCGGTCAGGTTCCAATTCTTTTATGGGCTCTCGTGACATGGTTGGTTTCGACCTGGCCTTTCATTAGAAGGGGCTAGCGTTCGATCCCAAGTATGAGGTAGAAATTTATTTCTATTTGAACACGATGTTGTGTTGATATTTATCCATATTGACTCATTAGGGGTAATTTGAATGAATTACTACCAATTGTGTCACGTGGTGGCCCGGGGAATTGGGTAAAACTCGCTGGTAAGAGACTGATGTCTCGCCAGGTAAATCCTCGGACAGCTGGTAGCGGTCAGGTTCCAATTCTTTTATGGGCTCTCGTGACATGGTTGGTTTCGACCTGGCCTTTCATTAGAAGGGGCTAGCGTTCGATCCCAAGTATGAGGTAGAAATTTATTTCTATTTGAACACGATGTTGTGTTGATATTTATCCATATTGACTCATTAGGGGTAATTTGAATGAATTACTACCAATTGTGTCACGTGGTGGCCCGGGGAATTGGGTAAAACTCGCTGGTAAGAGACTGATGTCTCGCCAGGTAAATCCTCGGACAGCTGGTAGCGGTCAGGTTCCAATTCTTTTATGGGCTCTCGTGACATGGTTGGTTTCGACCTGGCCTTTCATTAGAAGGGGCTAGCGTTCGATCCCAAGTATGAGGTAGAAATTTATTTCTATTTGAACACGATGTTGTGTTGATATTTATCCATATTGACTCATTAGGGGTAATTTGAATGAATTACTACCAATTGTGTCACGTGGTGGCCCGGGGAATTGGGTAAAACTCGCTGGTAAGAGACTGATGTCTCGCCAGGTAAATCCTCGGACAGCTGGTAGCGGTCAGGTTCCAATTCTTTTATGGGCTCTCGTGACATGGTTGGTTTCGACCTGGCCTTTCATTAGAAGGGGCTAGCGTTCGATCCCAAGTATGAGGTAGAAATTTATTTCTATTTGAACACGATGTTGTGTTGATATTTATCCATATTGACTCATTAGGGGTAATTTGAATGAATTACTACCAATTGTGTCACGTGGTGGCCCGGGGAATTGGGTAAAACTCGCTGGTAAGAGACTGATGTCTCGCCAGGTAAATCCTCGGACAGCTGGTAGCGGTCAGGTTCCAATTCTTTTATGGGCTCTCGTGACATGGTTGGTTTCGACCTGGCCTTTCATTAGAAGGGGCTAGCGTTCGATCCCAAGTATGAGGTAGAAATTTATTTCTATTTGAACACGATGTTGTGTTGATATTTATCCATATTGACTCATTAGGGGTAATTTGAATGAATTACTACCAATTGTGTCACGTGGTGGCCCGGGGAATTGGGTAAAACTCGCTGGTAAGAGACTGATGTCTCGCCAGGTAAATCCTCGGACAGCTGGTAGCGGTCAGGTTCCAATTCTTTTATGGGCTCTCGTGACATGGTTGGTTTCGACCTGGCCTTTCATTAGAAGGGGCTAGCGTTCGATCCCAAGTATGAGGTAGAAATTTATTTCTATTTGAACACGATGTTGTGTTGATATTTATCCATATTGACTCATTAGGGGTAATTTGAATGAATTACTACCAATTGTGTCACGTGGTGGCCCGGGGAATTGGGTAAAACTCGCTGGTAAGAGACTGATGTCTCGCCAGGTAAATCCTCGGACAGCTGGTAGCGGTCAGGTTCCAATTCTTTTATGGGCTCTCGTGACATGGTTGGTTTCGACCTGGCCTTTCATTAGAAGGGGCTAGCGTTCGATCCCAAGTATGAGGTAGAAATTTATTTCTATTTGAACACGATGTTGTGTTGATATTTATCCATATTGACTCATTAGGGGTAATTTGAATGAATTACTACCAATTGTGTCACGTGGTGGCCCGGGGAATTGGGTAAAACTCGCTGGTAAGAGACTGATGTCTCGCCAGGTAAATCCTCGGACAGCTGGTAGCGGTCAGGTTCCAATTCTTTTATGGGCTCTCGTGACATGGTTGGTTTCGACCTGGCCTTTCATTAGAAGGGGCTAGCGTTCGATCCCAAGTATGAGGTAGAAATTTATTTCTATTTGAACACGATGTTGTGTTGATATTTATCCATATTGACTCATTAGGGGTAATTTGAATGAATTACTACCAATTGTGTCACGTGGTGGCCCGGGGAATTGGGTAAAACTCGCTGGTAAGAGACTGATGTCTCGCCAGGTAAATCCTCGGACAGCTGGTAGCGGTCAGGTTCCAATTCTTTTATGGGCTCTCGTGACATGGTTGGTTTCGACCTGGCCTTTCATTAGAAGGGGCTAGCGTTCGATCCCAAGTATGAGGTAGAAATTTATTTCTATTTGAACACGATGTTGTGTTGATATTTATCCATATTGACTCATTAGGGGTAATTTGAATGAATTACTACCAATTGTGTCACGTGGTGGCCCGGGGAATTGGGTAAAACTCGCTGGTAAGAGACTGATGTCTCGCCAGGTAAATCCTCGGACAGCTGGTAGCGGTCAGGTTCCAATTCTTTTATGGGCTCTCGTGACATGGTTGGTTTCGACCTGGCCTTTCATTAGAAGGGGCTAGCGTTCGATCCCAAGTATGAGGTAGAAATTTATTTCTATTTGAACACGATGTTGTGTTGATATTTATCCATATTGACTCATTAGGGGTAATTTGAATGAATTACTACCAATTGTGTCACGTGGTGGCCCGGGGAATTGGGTAAAACTCGCTGGTAAGAGACTGATGTCTCGCCAGGTAAATCCTCGGACAGCTGGTAGCGGTCAGGTTCCAATTCTTTTATGGGCTCTCGTGACATGGTTGGTTTCGACCTGGCCTTTCATTAGAAGGGGCTAGCGTTCGATCCCAAGTATGAGGTAGAAATTTATTTCTATTTGAACACGATGTTGTGTTGATATTTATCCATATTGACTCATTAGGGGTAATTTGAATGAATTACTACCAATTGTGTCACGTGGTGGCCCGGGGAATTGGGTAAAACTCGCTGGTAAGAGACTGATGTCTCGCCAGGTAAATCCTCGGACAGCTGGTAGCGGTCAGGTTCCAATTCTTTTATGGGCTCTCGTGACATGGTTGGTTTCGACCTGGCCTTTCATTAGAAGGGGCTAGCGTTCGATCCCAAGTATGAGGTAGAAATTTATTTCTATTTGAACACGATGTTGTGTTGATATTTATCCATATTGACTCATTAGGGGTAATTTGAATGAATTACTACCAATTGTGTCACGTGGTGGCCCGGGGAATTGGGTAAAACTCGCTGGTAAGAGACTGATGTCTCGCCAGGTAAATCCTCGGACAGCTGGTAGCGGTCAGGTTCCAATTCTTTTATGGGCTCTCGTGACATGGTTGGTTTCGACCTGGCCTTTCATTAGAAGGGGCTAGCGTTCGATCCCAAGTATGAGGTAGAAATTTATTTCTATTTGAACACGATGTTGTGTTGATATTTATCCATATTGACTCATTAGGGGTAATTTGAATGAATTACTACCAATTGTGTCACGTGGTGGCCCGGGGAATTGGGTAAAACTCGCTGGTAAGAGACTGATGTCTCGCCAGGTAAATCCTCGGACAGCTGGTAGCGGTCAGGTTCCAATTCTTTTATGGGCTCTCGTGACATGGTTGGTTTCGACCTGGCCTTTCATTAGAAGGGGCTAGCGTTCGATCCCAAGTATGAGGTAGAAATTTATTTCTATTTGAACACGATGTTGTGTTGATATTTATCCATATTGACTCATTAGGGGTAATTTGAATGAATTACTACCAATTGTGTCACGTGGTGGCCCGGGGAATTGGGTAAAACTCGCTGGTAAGAGACTGATGTCTCGCCAGGTAAATCCTCGGACAGCTGGTAGCGGTCAGGTTCCAATTCTTTTATGGGCTCTCGTGACATGGTTGGTTTCGACCTGGCCTTTCATTAGAAGGGGCTAGCGTTCGATCCCAAGTATGAGGTAGAAATTTATTTCTATTTGAACACGATGTTGTGTTGATATTTATCCATATTGACTCATTAGGGGTAATTTGAATGAATTACTACCAATTGTGTCACGTGGTGGCCCGGGGAATTGGGTAAAACTCGCTGGTAAGAGACTGATGTCTCGCCAGGTAAATCCTCGGACAGCTGGTAGCGGTCAGGTTCCAATTCTTTTATGGGCTCTCGTGACATGGTTGGTTTCGACCTGGCCTTTCATTAGAAGGGGCTAGCGTTCGATCCCAAGTATGAGGTAGAAATTTATTTCTATTTGAACACGATGTTGTGTTGATATTTATCCATATTGACTCATTAGGGGTAATTTGAATGAATTACTACCAATTGTGTCACGTGGTGGCCCGGGGAATTGGGTAAAACTCGCTGGTAAGAGACTGATGTCTCGCCAGGTAAATCCTCGGACAGCTGGTAGCGGTCAGGTTCCAATTCTTTTATGGGCTCTCGTGACATGGTTGGTTTCGACCTGGCCTTTCATTAGAAGGGGCTAGCGTTCGATCCCAAGTATGAGGTAGAAATTTATTTCTATTTGAACACGATGTTGTGTTGATATTTATCCATATTGACTCATTAGGGGTAATTTGAATGAATTACTACCAATTGTGTCACGTGGTGGCCCGGGGAATTGGGTAAAACTCGCTGGTAAGAGACTGATGTCTCGCCAGGTAAATCCTCGGACAGCTGGTAGCGGTCAGGTTCCAATTCTTTTATGGGCTCTCGTGACATGGTTGGTTTCGACCTGGCCTTTCATTAGAAGGGGCTAGCGTTCGATCCCAAGTATGAGGTAGAAATTTATTTCTATTTGAACACGATGTTGTGTTGATATTTATCCATATTGACTCATTAGGGGTAATTTGAATGAATTACTACCAATTGTGTCACGTGGTGGCCCGGGGAATTGGGTAAAACTCGCTGGTAAGAGACTGATGTCTCGCCAGGTAAATCCTCGGACAGCTGGTAGCGGTCAGGTTCCAATTCTTTTATGGGCTCTCGTGACATGGTTGGTTTCGACCTGGCCTTTCATTAGAAGGGGCTAGCGTTCGATCCCAAGTATGAGGTAGAAATTTATTTCTATTTGAACACGATGTTGTGTTGATATTTATCCATATTGACTCATTAGGGGTAATTTGAATGAATTACTACCAATTGTGTCACGTGGTGGCCCGGGGAATTGGGTAAAACTCGCTGGTAAGAGACTGATGTCTCGCCAGGTAAATCCTCGGACAGCTGGTAGCGGTCAGGTTCCAATTCTTTTATGGGCTCTCGTGACATGGTTGGTTTCGACCTGGCCTTTCATTAGAAGGGGCTAGCGTTCGATCCCAAGTATGAGGTAGAAATTTATTTCTATTTGAACACGATGTTGTGTTGATATTTATCCATATTGACTCATTAGGGGTAATTTGAATGAATTACTACCAATTGTGTCACGTGGTGGCCCGGGGAATTGGGTAAAACTCGCTGGTAAGAGACTGATGTCTCGCCAGGTAAATCCTCGGACAGCTGGTAGCGGTCAGGTTCCAATTCTTTTATGGGCTCTCGTGACATGGTTGGTTTCGACCTGGCCTTTCATTAGAAGGGGCTAGCGTTCGATCCCAAGTATGAGGTAGAAATTTATTTCTATTTGAACACGATGTTGTGTTGATATTTATCCATATTGACTCATTAGGGGTAATTTGAATGAATTACTACCAATTGTGTCACGTGGTGGCCCGGGGAATTGGGTAAAACTCGCTGGTAAGAGACTGATGTCTCGCCAGGTAAATCCTCGGACAGCTGGTAGCGGTCAGGTTCCAATTCTTTTATGGGCTCTCGTGACATGGTTGGTTTCGACCTGGCCTTTCATTAGAAGGGGCTAGCGTTCGATCCCAAGTATGAGGTAGAAATTTATTTCTATTTGAACACGATGTTGTGTTGATATTTATCCATATTGACTCATTAGGGGTAATTTGAATGAATTACTACCAATTGTGTCACGTGGT
>NC_090738.1:77157547-77200047 GCF_036898095.1 Palaemon carinicauda
TCAGGATACTTTAGTTTTTTACCTATTGCTCCAATACAATTTATTTCGTCATCAATATATTCAGGGCTGCAGACTCGGAATGCTCTTAAAAACATAGAAGTAAATACAGATTTCTTAACTTTGTTGCCTTGGTTTGAGTAATAATGGACATATGCCGAGATATTCGTTGGCTTTCTGTATACACTGAACTTGAGACTATTATTACATCTATGTATGCGACAATCCAAAAAAGGTAGGGTACAATTATTCTCCAGCTCCATAGTGAAATTTATTGATGGTACCAAACTATTCAATCTAAGAAGAAAGTTATCTAAATTTTCATTTCCTGGCCACACACATATTATGTCGTCAATATATCGAAACCATTTTACATTATTAGGTATGATGTTATTTACGATTCTGCTTTCAAAAAATTCCATATATAGATTGCTCAATACTGGGGATAAAGGGTTTCCCATAGCCATACCAAAAGTTTGTGCATAAAATCTCCCATTGAATTCAAATTTACAATCTTTTATACATAATTTAATTAATTTTATTAAAGTGTGTTTGGAGAATGGTAGATTCAATTGTCTATTATCTAATGTTTCAGATAAAAATTCCAACATGTCATCAATAGGTACTTTTGTGAATAGTGAGACTACATCAAAACTGACAAGCCTACAGGTACTGTTGATCTGTACTTCATTCAGTTTGTTAATCAAGTCTACATTATTTTTTATATTTGAATATGAGATGGTGCCACAGCCCAACCTCCCACATTTCCACCAGAGATGAAGCTTCATACTGCTGAGTCCCCTACTGCTGCTACCTCTGCTGTCATCTAAGGCACCGGAGGAAGCAGCAGGGCCTACCGGAACTGCGTCACAATCGCTCGCCATTCATTCCTATTTCTAGCACGCTCTCTTGCCTCTCTCACATCTATCCTCCTATCACCCAGAGCTTTCTTCACACCATCCATCCACCCAAACCTTGGCCTTCCTCTTGTACTTCTCCCATCAACTCTAGCATTCATCACCTTCTTTAGCAGACAACCATTTTCCATTCTCTCAACATGGCCAAACCACCTCAACACATTCATATCCACTCTAGCCGCTAACTCATTTCTTACACCCGTTCTCACCCTCACCACTTCGTTCTTAACCCTATCTACTCGAGATACACCAGCCATACTCCTCAGACACTTCATCCCAAACACTTTCAATTTCTGTCTCTCCATCACTTTCATTCCCCACAACTCCGATCCATACATCACAATTTGTACAATCACTTTCTCATATAGAACTCTCTTCAGAATCATGCCCAACCCTCTATTTTTTACTACTCCCTTAACTGCCCCCAACACTTTGCAACCTTCATTGACTTTCTGACGTATATTTGCTTCTACTTCACCATTTGCTGCAACAACAGACCCCAAGTACTTAAACTGATCCACCTCCTCAAGTAACTCTCCATGTATATATATATATATATATGTGTGTGTTTGTGTGTGTTTCTGAGTGTGTTAATATATATATATATATATATATACAGTATACATATATACATATATACTATATATATTTATATAAATATATATATATATATATATATAAATATATATATATATATATATATATAAACGATATATATGAATATATATATATATATATATGTATGTATATATGTATATATATATATATATATGCGTGTGTGTATGTTACCATATATATGCACACACACACACACACACATATATATATATATATATATATAAATACACACACATATTTGCATATATATATATATATATATATGTACACATATATATATATATATATATTTATATATATATATATATATATACATGTATATGTATATAAATATATATATATATATATATATATATATTTATATATATATATATATATATATAGAGAGAGAGAGAGAGAGAGAGAGAGAGAGAGAGAGAGAGAGAGAGAGAGAGAATAACACACACAAACACACACACACACGAACACATATATACTCCTTCTCCTTCTCCTCCTTTTCATCCACCTTCTTCTCCTCCTCCTCTACTTTCTCCTCCTCCTCCTTCTCTTCCACTTTCTTCTCCTCCTCCTCCTTCTCCTCCACTTTCTTCTCCTCCTCCTCCACCTTCTCCTCCTCAATAGTTAATACGGGATTGTCAGAACAATTTATCAATATGTCGATTTTTCCCTTACCTTGCTCCAGCTGTATGTTCTTCTTCTCCTCCTCTCCTTTTTTTTTCTTCCTCTTTCCTCCTTCTTCTCCTTCTCCTTCTCCTCCTCTTCTACCTTCTCCTCCTCCTCCACCTTTTTCTCTTCCTTCTCTACCTTCTTATCCTCCTCCTTCTCCTCCACCTTCTTCTCCTCCACTTTCTTCTCCTCCTCCACCTTCTTCTCCTCCTCCACATTCTTCTCCTCCTCCTCCACCTTCTTCTCCTCCTTTTCTATCGAATTTACCTGAAGTGTCTGATTATTCATTCTCTCGTAAGTCAGTCTATTATCTAGGGATTCCACCCGTAATTCTTTTTTCAAACAACTTCTGTTTAATATATATATTTTCTATTGTTAGCGCGTCTAACTTATCTTGAAATTTATTATTGGATTCAAAGACTTGCTCTCTTAATGTAGTATTTTCGTCCTTTGCTTCTTTAAGCAAACCCAATAGTTTCTTCTCGAAACCGATTATACTCCTCAAAATATTTCTTGTCCTTGAGGAGCGCATTAGCTTCTAGATACTGAATTTTCCTTTGAAGTATATCTTTCCGATCAACTGCGGATTTTATTTGCTCTTCATAATTTTTTATCGCCTCCTGATTTTCCTCTAATTTTTGTTTTTTCTCGGCTAAAATCCTTTACAACAAAATAATTTCCTGCCTTCGTCTTATTATATCTTCCTTATTTCTTGCATTATGTTTAGCCAAGAGTGAAATTATCTCTCGTTGTTTCGCCAATCTTGCAATATGGTGAGAGGCTCTCTCTAGAGTGACTCTCTCCTTCTCGGTCACGTTGGCTGTCTTTTCAGCCTCTTGTTCTTACTCGAAGTATTTCTGTTCGGTTTTCTCTCCTTTTATGCCGCGGCGGAAGTTTAAATTTAATGTCCTCTTCTTCCTCTAAATTTTCAATCCCTGCTCCTCGTCGTTTATTGTTTCGCTTTTCCTCTTAGATAAGACCTTCTTCACTGAAATGTATCCTGAAACACCGGCTAACATAAATAAGGATCTTTATGAAATAGGATGGAAAGAAGATAAGATGAACAGTCACGGCCTAACTCTACAGTTTACATAGGATAAGTGCGACCCCTTCATAAATGGAACGGATACGGAAACGAGACAGGAGAGTGGAAATGGAATTAATAGCAACAAAGATAACTTGGATAAAAGCTATGCAAAATATAAGTCATTCTCTGAGCTGAAGATAGCTAGTTTGAATGTTAATGGAGTACACAGTAAAGCCAAATTTGGTATACTTGAGATATTTGTACAAGATTTTGATTTTATTTGTTTATCTGAAACTAAATGCTATTATATCGACGATGACTTGTTTCCTGGGTACTCGCATTTTATTAAGAAAAAAAAATATTACACTTCCGTATGGAGGTATACATGGAATCTGTATGTTAATTAGAAGAGATAGAGAAAATGGTGTAACATTGATCGAAGACACAGTGTCTGATTCCTTATTATGTGTAAGATTTCATTGTAGGGAAACACAGAATGATATTATTTGTGCTTTGTATATTCCACACGAGGGATCACCTTATTGTTCATCTAATATCTTTGATGTTATTGCTGATGATCTTACGAACTTGTATGTAAAATATGAGTTACCAATTATATTAGCTGGTGATTCTAACTCAAGAACGGGCTCACTTAATGACTTTATAGATGACGACCCTTTGCAAAATATCGATTTAAATGATTTTATTGATGAATGTCTGTTTAGCTCCAAAAGGGAATTAGAAACTCTTGATCTTAGCACAGATCGCTATAACAGTGATGTTATTACTAATAACCATGGTCGTAACTTAATTGAACTGTGTAAAATGCTTGACGTTAAGGTAGTTAACGGGAGGTTGGGGGTGGGGGGGGGGGGGAGACAGTGGCGTGGGGATTTCACTTGTTTCACAGCTAATGGTAAAAGTTGTATTGACTATTTTATTGTTTCTCCTAAACTTATGAGTAGTATTACGGATTTTAATGTTGAGCAATATGACAGGTGTCTGTCCGATACTCACTCGGCCTTCTCTATGGTATTACGGTTGGAAGAGACTTGTAATATGAGACCACCGGAAATACAGAGGGAGGAAAATTTAGATTTAGATAGTAAGGAAACCCATGATATGAATAATTCTGAATATGAAGAACTTAAAACAAAATGGACAAATGACAAAAAAAAAAAAAAAAATGAGTATATGGAAGCATTCAGTACTAGAGATATTAACTTACTAGACCAGAAATTAGATTCACTGAACCCTTTGAATGTAACCCAGAATATTATGGATGATATTGTAAAAGATTTAGGAAAATTATATATTGACCCTGCTAAACACATTGACATTTGTAAAAAAGTTTATCAAAATAAATCTAAAACTAGGGATTGCAAAAAGGTTAGCAAACCATGGTTTGACAAAGACTGTTCCAGTAAAATAACTGAATATATGGAAGTAAAAAACAGGCTTAAGAAAATCAAAACAAATGAAGCTAGAAACGAACTGAAAGCTAGAGCTAAAACATATAAGAGAATAATTAATAAAGCTAAGAAATCTTTCAGAAAATAATTTCATAGAAATGTTAGAAATCTGAGAACAAGTAGTAGTAAGGATTATTGGGATTTTTTAAAGAATACTGATAAGAGTGAGCTGATTTGTAACATTGCACTTAAAACATTTCGAGATTATTGTGCTAAACTCATTCGAGGTAATGTTGAACCTGATGATAGTGAACACCCTGATAATTTCGACCCAAGCATTATTAACCAGTTAGTTAACGAAGAATTAAATAGAGTTTTTACAGTAGATGAGATACAAATTCAAATAAGAAAACTTAAGAGTAGACAAGCATGTGGTATTGATAATATTATAAATGAGTTCCTTCAAAACTGCCCTCATAATATGCTAAATGTTACATGCAAAATATTTAACATTGTGTTGATCTCCTTAGTTGTTCCATATTATTGGTGTATAGGGATAATAAAACCTATATTCAAGAAAAAAAGGATCCCCTGACGACCCAGATAACTATAGGGGTATCACACTACTGAGCTGTGTAGCGAAGCTTTTTACCGTTTGTGTCAATAAAAGGTTGACTGATTATATTGACAGCACTGGTCAACTTGGTGAGGAGCAGGCTGGTTTTAGGGTGGGATATAGTACTCTAGATCATATTTTTGTATTGCATTCAGTTGTTAATTTCTATCTCCATCGAAAAAAGAGAATATACTGTTTGTTCGTTGATTACAGAAAAGCATTCGATTTGGTTGACAGGTCGTCCTTGTGGGGAAAAATAATCTCACATGGCATTAATGGTAATGTTATGGCTGTCATATATAATATGTATAATAATGCAAAATTTTAAATATGGTGAGGAGAGCATCGAAATTGTAGATGATTATATTTACCTTGGAACTACGTTCAATTATAATGGTAAAATGGATAAAGCTATTAAGAAACAAGTCATTCAAGCACGTAGAGCATTATTTAGTATGTTAATTAAATGTAAAAAACTTGAATTACCCATTGTTATCAACTGTGATCTATTCGATGCTCTAGTTGTACCAATTTTGACTTACGGTTGTGAAATATGGGGTTACCACAAACTACTGTAGATCATGTTGAAACATTTCACAAGAAGTTCATGAAAAATCAGCTCTGTGTGAACAAGCGAACAGCAAACTGCATGGTATATGGGGATCTTGGCAGATTCAAAATTGAAATATCTATTTGCAAACGGATGATTGGATTTTGGTTGAGAATTGTAAAATCAAAGGCGTCTAAATTGTCAAATATTTTTTATCGTTTTCCTAGAATTATATACGAGTCGAATGAGTATAAGTCTAGTTGGATCCATAAAATTAAAACTATCCTTGATTCATGTGGTATGTCAAATATATGGGAGCATCCAGAAAATTTCAATCACACGTGGATAATAAATAGCCTAGAAATGAAACTCAAAAGATATAGAGAGACAACAGTGGCATGCAGAAGTAGAAAGAAATATATCGTGTAGTAATTATAAACTTTTTAAGACAGAATTTGGCCAAGAAAAGTATATTATAAATTTAGATATACCAGAAAGAATTGCCCTTAGTAAATATAGGTGTGGTACCCACAAACTTCCTGTAGCAACTGAAAGATATTCTAGGCAGGAGAATCAGCCCCCTTGCACACTATGCAACGGCATTGAAGTAGGGGATGAATACCATTATGTTTTAGTATGTCCTGTGATTAGAGAAATAAGAGAGAGATACCTAAAGCCCTACTATTGTAAAAGACCTACCACTTTTAAATTCAGTCTGCTCCTCAATGCAAGTAGTGCTAGAGAACTGAAAAGACTTAGAAAGTTTGTTAACCTTATAATGTCTTTATTTTAGATTTAATACTTTCTAGGATTTTCATTATTCTGGTATTATTTTTCAATGTATGTACTTTCCTTTATCAGAATACCTTTTATGCTTTAATTATATACCTGCTGAATATATGTGTACATAAATATAGTTATAATCTATTGGTCTCTTCTTTTTGTAGTTTTTGTGTAAAGTATATATATTTGTGTAATTTTGTAATTCTCATACTCCGGAAGGGGTCAATAGAATAAAATTTGCCTTTGCCTTTGCCTTTGCCTTTGCAACCCTCATCCTCCTGGAACAACGAGTTCCATCCTGCACTCCAGTTTCAAAATTAGAGAGGAAGGGTCCGATTACTGGTACGGAATTCAAATCCATCCTAAGAATTTCAAGATGCTTTACACATCTCTGAAGATCTTTAATTGTTTTCAAATAATCTCCGATTACAGGTAAGGAGAAGACCAGCCGTTGGAAAACGTTTTCCCATACCCCGCCCTCAGAGTGGTCTGGCCGCGCGGGATGTAGCCATAACCAAGATACCGCCCAAAACACAAAGGAGGATTGAATATCCTCAAGTTGATTCTCGAGTTGTATAACATCATACTTACGTGCCAACTGCTGCTCTTGAAGATCAGTAAAAAGCGCTGTAATAACACAATTAATCACACATTTCCATCACTCTCCTCCCAATATACTGTCTAAATGTGCAAAATTTATCATTAATCGAATGCCAAGTAACAATCTACCAATTAGCAACGATGGTGAAGATGGGTTGATTTCAATTCTAAGTACAAAGCACCTGAATTCGACAGGTATAAGTACGGAAGAATTCTCATTGACTTTTATTTTTCTTCGTGGCCAAGTGGTTTAGTCACTGTCTATACAAGCTTGCCGACCAGAGTTCGATTCCCGGCCGGTCACAAGCTCTTGTCTTTGTGTGATTTCGCCTGGGGCTCTGATTCCGAGGTCGTTAAGAGAATCCAGACATTAATGTATCAAAAATATATATGGCTTATTTGAATATGAAAAATACGTCTAAATGTGCAAAATTTATCATATATATATATATATATATATATATATGTATGTATAATATGTGTGTGTGAGTGTGTGTGTGTGTGTGTGTGTGTACCGTATTAGAAGGCATAACTACGCACTTTTTCCATAGGTCAAGTTCAAGATATCCCGAAGGCCTAGGCCAATGCTAATCTCTCTGAGATTCACTAACCCAGCTTACGGTTAGTACTTTTACCTGCCCTAAACTTTATTCTTGTTTATTTCATTCCTATTGCTATTATTGTATTATTAAAAATAAAATGGTAAAAATGAGAGAAAGATGAGAATTGAGAGGAAGAAGGGGGACGGTGAAATAAAGGTGTGAATGATGAGAGAATCGTGATAATGAACGGGAAATGAGGGGATAGTGGAAGAGTGTTGTAGATAGAATAAAGGAAGAAAGGGAACAGTTTCTTCAACCAAAGACTTACGCTGGAGAATCTAAAGAAGCCTAAACAATCCGAGGATTCCCGTAAGAAACCTATTGATGCCTCTAAGGCAATCGCCCTTAATGAAAACTTTAAATGAATACATGAATATGTATAAATATATATATATATATATATATATATATATATGACATTGTCTATTAATTATAGACATCCGGAATCTTGAAGATCAAAGAGTTATTCACTCTTCCGCAAAGTTCAGAAGTGAATCCTTTTATGGTTTTTCATCCTTCTGAGGAGTCTTGATCTTCGTCTTCAAAGAATCTTCGCCTTCGCCTGCCCGATCAAGGAGAGGACAAAATAAAATAAAAGTTATTGTAAAGAGAAAAAAGACGAAAGATTTATGTGACTAGCGTCACCATTACCAACTCAAATCATTCTGCAAATTCCCTTCGCCTGCAGATCCTCTGAAGACCCAGAGCTCCTTCAGGGAATCTGGAAGAACTAGGAATCTTCTGATTGCTTTCGTTCTTTTCAGTTAACTCTTATCGACTTTTTACCGCCAAAATATGATTTTTTTTTTTTTCAAGAATCATTCAATTCCCTTTCTTCATATTCTTGAAAACTTCGGCTTCAAGGAAAAATGAGCGTTTTATAAATTTTCGCTTTTTCTGCAAAATCTCGTCAAAATAAACAATGTAAAAAGGGAAATCCTGCAATAGGAAAAAATCGTTTCTGCGTAAAAAAGGGATCTTTTCCGTTGAAGGCAACTGAAGATTTCCCATTCTTTCTGATGTCTTCGAGGAAGTACTCTCTCTCTCTCTCTCTCTCTCTCTCTCTCTCTCTCTCTCTCTCTCTCTCTCTCTCTTGAGTCCTAGGGGCGTTGTAAAAAATCGAATATTTTCCGTTGAAGACAACTGAAGATTTTTCATCCTTCCAAAACGGTCTTCAAGAAATTAGTCTCTCTCTCTCTCTCTCTCTCTCTCTCTCTCTCTCTCTCTCTCTGTGTTGATTCTTAAAGGTGTCGTAAAAAACGAATATTTTCCGCTGAAGAAAACTGAAGATTTCTCATCCTCCCAGAACTGTCCGAGGAATTACTCTCTCTCTCTCTCTCTCTCTCTCTCTCTCTCTCTCTCTCTCTCTCTCTCTTTCTCTCTCTCTCTCTCTCTCGTCTTAAGGGCTTCGTAAAAAAGCGGGGATCTTTTCCGTTGAAGACAACTGGGAGATTTCTCATCTATCCACAAAGATCTTTGAGGAATTTGTTGCTCTCTCTCTCTCTCTCCTCTCTCTCTCTCTCTCTCTCTCTCTCTGTCTTGAGTCTTAAGGGCTGCACAGCCAGTTAGATTTGTCTCCAGGACTAATATCGGCTTCAGACGATTATTGCTATTTTTTACAAATATAGCTACATCGAGGGAGAGCCATCTGTATTTTTCGAACAATGTTGAACTGTGTTATTTAATGGTGTTATTTATGGTGTTAACGGTGTTATTACAGCTGTTTTTAATGGTCTTCAAGAACAGCATTTGGAACGTAAGTATGATGTTATACGACTCGAGAGACAAATTGAGGATATTCAATCCTCATTTGCCTTCCGTGCTGTATCTTGGTTAGGACTACTTCCCGCGCAGCCAGACCAATCTGAGGGCGGGGTATGGGAAAACGTTTTCCAACGGCTGATGTTCTCAGTACCAGTAATAGGAGATTATTTGAAGACAATTAAAGATCTTCAGAGATGTGTAAAGCATTTGGAAATTTTTAGGATGGATTTGAGCTCCGTTCCATTAATCGGCCCCTTCCTCTCTAATTTTAAAATGGGATTGCAGGATGGAACTCATTGTTCCAGGAGGGTGGGGGTTAAGTTAGCCGGTATTTTAAGAAGCTTCTTAGTGAAGAAGGTCTTATTTAAGAGGATAAGCGAAACAAACGACCGGGAGCAGGGGCTTGAAAATGCAGTGGAAGAAGACGACATTAAATTTGAACTTCCGCCGCGGCAAAACGGAGAAACAACCAAACAGAAAAACAAAAAATTAGAGGAATATCGGGAGGCGATAGAAAATTACGAAAAAAGAAGAAAATCCACAGCAAATCCGGATGATACCTTCAAAGGAAAGTTAAGCATCTAGAAGCTAATGCACTTCTCAAGGACAAGAAATATTTTGAGGAGTATAATCGGTTACGAGAAGAACTATTGGGTTTGCTTAGAGAAGCAAAGGACGAAAATACTACATTAAGAGAGCAAGTCTTTGAATGCAATAACAAATTTCAGGATAAGTTAGACGCGCTAACAATAGAAAATATTTATATTAAACAGAAGTTGTTTGAAAAAGAAGTGAAGGTAGAATCCCTAGAGAATAGACTGACTCTTGAGAGAATGAATTATCAGAAACGGGTAAATTCGACAGAAAAGGAGAAGAAGAAGGTGGAGGAGGAGGAGAAGGTGGAGGAGAAGGAGGAGGAGGTAGAAGAGGAGGAGAAGGAGGTGGAGGAGGAGGAGAAGGTGGAGGCGAAGGAGAAGGAGGTAGAAGAGGAGGAGAATAAGATGGAGGAGAAGGAGGAGTAAGAGAAGGTAGAAGAGGAGGAGAAGGAGAAGGAGAAGGAGGAGGAGGAGGAGAAGAAGAAGGTGGAGGAGGAGAAGAAGGAGGAGGAGGAGAAGGTAGAAGAGGAGGAAAAGAAGATGTAGGAGAAGGAGGAGGAGGAGAAGGTAGAAGAGGAAGAGAAGGAGAAGGAGAAGGAGGAGGAGGAGAAGAAGGTGGAGGAGGAGAAGAAAGAGGAGGAGGAGAAGGTAGAAGAGGAGGAGAAGAAGATGGAGGAGAAGGAGGTGGAGGAGAAGGAGGAGGAGGAGAAGGTAGAAGAGGAGGAGAAGGAGAAGGAGGAGGAGGAGAAGGTAGAGGAGGAGGAGAAAGAGAAGGAGAAGGAGGAGGAGGAGAAGAAGGTGGAGGAGAAGAAGGTGGAGGAGAAGGAGGAGGAGGAGAAGGTAGAAGAGGAGGAGAAGAAGATGGAGGAGAAGGAGGAGGAGGAGAAGGTAGAAGAGGATGAGGAGGAGAAGGAGAAGGTGGAGGAGGAGGAGAAGAAGGTGGAGGAGAAGGAGGAGGAGGAGAAGGTAGAAGAGGAGGAGAAGAAGATGTAGGAGAAGGAGGAGGAGGAGAAGGTAGAAGAGGATGAGGAGGAGAAGGAGAAGTTGGAGGAGGAGGAGAAGAAGGTGGAGGAGAAGGAGGAGGAGGAGGAGGAGGAGGAGGAGGAGAGCGCACAGCTGGTGCAAGGTAAGGAAATATTCAATTTCCTGATAAATTGTTCTGACAATTCCGTATTAAGTCATTTAATATTATATTTGGGCACATTTGCTATGATATCAATATGGTTAATTCCAGGTTACATGTGTTGGAACGCCACTATTCGCACTATTAGTAAGCCCCAGGAAGCGGGGAATAATATCTTTAATATACCGAAACTTTGTCTAATAGGAGCACATTTATTTTTGGAAACATATGGATAATGACCTTTATTTCATGAACCGCGATCGGCAGCAGCATCCACCCGAGGTGGAATCCAACTTGCAGGAGCTATTCAAGGAGGAGACTGTAGAGTCTTCCTACAAAGCAAATATCTCAAGAATCCAAAATCACATATTTCAGCCCTTAAACATTTAAATGTGTCGCATATGCGTTTGGTCTTTGACTGGGGCACCAAGAAGCGTTACTTCCAATGGCTTGATAGAAAATTGAATGATACAATATATTTAGTGCCAATATATAGAACCTATGACAACGAACCTGGGGTATACAATCTTCTGGCAGAAACAGTTATACGAAATGTGTCTCCTCTACAGCTATGGAAGACAGTGAGTGAATACTACGGCCCTAACCAAGTGCGCCCCTATCATTGGTTGACAAATAACTGTCAAACAATATTGAGGGATATACTTCTTAAGTTTGGAGTTATCAGCCTTTTTGCATAAAGATATTACACCATTCTTTATCTATAAGGGTGTTGATATAATACGGGCAATATACGAGAGCATAAGAACATCCTATGTATCGAAAGAATAAGTGTGTAGAGTAGTCAAAGTCGTTGTGAGTGTTTAGTGTTCTGTACATAGAAGAAAAAAAGAAAAAAGCAAAAAAAATGGAGAAGATAGTTTCAATTTACTTTTGTGAAGAAATAAGTTTTTATGTGAGACATTGAAAACCAGAGAATCGATACCGAGTGGTTTCCAACCTTTCAGAACTAAAGGGAATAATCTGCAAGATGGATTCAGAAGAGGGAAGAAGTCACACTTGTTCAAGTATGCATTATTCCTTGACAAAAATTCAACTGTACTGTTTCTTTGTCAGGTGAACAAATGCAGAAAAATCAAGTCTGACCTCTTCTAGTATGATGTGTCCCTTGTAGAAGAACCCTTTGTACTCGAATAGTGGAACAGATGTGCCTTTGCTTGGGTGTGGCAGCCATCTGGATTAAGACACATTAAGAGACAAGGAATCAATGCCAAGAGGATTACGGCTTTCCAGACCTAAAGGGAATAATCTACAAGAAGCAATCAGCAGAGGGAAGAAGTCACACTTGTTCTAGTATGCATTATTCCTTGACAAAGATTCACCTGTACTGTTTCTTTGTCAGGTAAACAAATGCAGAAAAAACTTGTCTGACCTCTTATATCATGCTGTGTCCCTTGGAGAAAAAACCTTTGTACTAGAATAATGGAACAGAAGTGCCTTTGTTTGGGTGTGGCAGCCATCTGGATTAAGACCCATTTAGAGACATGGAATCAATGCCAAGAGGATTACGGCTTTCCAGACCAAAAGGGAATAATCTACTAGAAGCAATCAGCAGAGGGAAGAAGTCAGACTTGTTCTAGTATACATTATTCCTTGAAAATATTCACCTGTACTGTTTCTTTGTCAGGTGAAAAAATGCAGAAGAAACAAGTCTGATGTGTTCTAGTGTGCTGTGTCCCTTGGAGAAGAAACCTTTGTACTGGAATACTGGAACACATGTGCCTTTGATTGGGTGTGTCAGCCATTTGGATTGAGAGCTATTATAAGACATGCAATCACAACCAAGATGATGGCGGCTTTAAAGATCTAAATGGAATAATCTGCAAGATGGATTCAGAAGAGAGAAGAAGTCACACTTGTTCTAGTATGCATTATTCCTTGAAAAAGATTCACTTGTACTTTTTCTTTGTCAGGTGAACAAATGCAGAATAAGCTGGTCTGACCTCTTCTAGCATGCTGTGTCCCTAGGAGAACCCTTTGTACTGTAATAGTGGAACAGATGTGCATTTGCTTGGGTGTGTCAGCCATTTGGATTAAGAGCCATTAAGACACAGAAAATCAATGCCAAGTGGATTCAGACTTTCCAAGTCTAAAGGGAATAATCTGCAAGATGGATTCAGAGGAGGAAAGAAGTCACACTTGTTCTAGTATGCATTATTCCTTGACAAAGATTCACTTGTACTGTTTGTTTGTCAGGTGAACAAATCCAGAAGAAACAAGTCTGACGTCGTCTATTATGCTGTGTCCCTTGGAGAAGAATAATTTTGTACTCGAATAGTGGAGCAAAAGTGCCTTTGCTTGGGCGTGGTAGCCATATGGATTAAGATCCATTCAAAAACAGGCAATCAATGTTGTGTATTCTGGCTTTCCAGATATAAAGGGAATAATCTGCAATATGGATTCAGAAGAGGGAAGAAGTCACACTTGTTCTCGTAGGCATTATTCCTTGACAAAGATTCACTTTTACTGTTTCTTTGTTAGGTGAACAAATGCAGAAGAAACAAGTCTGATGTGTTCTAGTATGCTGTGTCCCTTGGAAAAGAAACCTTTGTACTGGAATACTGGAACAGATGTGCCTTTGATTGGGTGTGTCAGCCATTTGGATTGAGAGCCATTATAAGACAGGCAATCAATGCCAAGTGGATTCCTGGTTTCCAGATCTAAAGGGAAAACTCTGCAAGATAGATTCAGAAGAGGGAGGAAGTCACACTTGTTCTAGTATGCATTATTCCTTGACAAAGATTCACTTGTACTGTTTCTTTGTTAGGTGAACAAATGTTGAAAAAAAGAAACAAGTCTAATGTCTTCTAGTATGCTGTGTCCCTTGGAGAAGAATCCTTTGTACTGGAATAGTGGAACAGAAGTGCCTTTGATTGGGTGTGGATGCCATCTGGATTAAGACCCATTCAAAAACAGGCAATCAATGCCAAGTGAATTCCGGCTTTCCATATATAAAGGGATTAATCTGCATTATGGATTCAGAAGAGGGAAGAAGTCACACTTGTTCTCTCAGGCATTATTCCTTGACAAAGATTCACTTGTACTGTTTCTTTGTTAGGTGAACAAATGCTGAAAAAAAAAAAAAAACAAGTCTAATGTTTTCTAGTATGCTGTGGCCCTTGGAGAAGAATCCTTTGTGCTGGAATACTGGAAAATAAGTGCCTTTATTTGGGTTTGGCAGCCATCTGGATTAAGAGCAATTAAAAGACAAGCAATCAATGCCAAGTGGATTCCGGCTCTTCAGATCTAAAGATAATAATCTGCAAGATAGATTCAGAAGAGGGAAGAAGTCAAACTTGTTTTCGTGTGCATTATTCCTTGAAAAATACTCATTTTTACTGTTTCTTTGTCAAGTGAACAAATGCAGAAGAAATAATTCTGAGGTCTTCTAGTATGCTGAGTCCCTTGGAGAAGAACCCTTTGTACTGGAATAGTGGAACAGAAGTGGATTTGTTTGGGTGTGGCACCCATCTGGATTAAGACCCATTAAAAGACATGGAATCCATGCCAAGAGGATAAAGGCTTTCCAGACCTAAAGAGAATAATCTACAAGAAGCAATCAGCAGAGGGAAGAAGTCACACTTGTTCTAGTATACATTATTCCTTGAAAATATTCACCTGTACTGTTTCTTTGTCAGGTGAACAAATGCAGAAGAAACAAGTCTGATGTGTTCTAGTGTGCTGTGTCCCTTGGAGAAGAAACCTTTGTACTAGAATACTGGAACAGATGTGCCTTTGATTGGGTGTGTCAGCCATTTGGATTGAGAGCCATTATAAGACAGGCAATCACAACCAAGATGATGGCGGCTTTAAAGATCTAAATGGAATAATCTGCAAGATGGATTCAGAAGAGAGACGAAGTCACACTTGTTCTAGTATGCATTATTCCTTGAAAAAGATTCACTTGTACTGTTTCTTTGTCAGGTGAACAAATGCAGAATAAGCTGGTCTGACATCTTCTAGCATGCTGTGTCCCTAGGAGAACCCTTTGTACTGTAATAGTGGAACAGATGTGCATTTGCTTGGTGAACAAATGCAGAAGAAACAAGTCTGATGTGTTCTAGTGTACTGTGTCCCTTGGAGAAGAAACCTTTGTACTGGAATACTGGAACAGATGTGCCTTTGATTGGGTGTGTCAGCCATTTGGATTGAGAGCTATTATAAGACAGGCAATCACAACCAAGATGATGGCGGCTTTAAAGATCTAAATGGAATAATCTGCAAGATGGATTCAGAAAAGAGAAGAAGTCACACTTGTTCTAGTATGCATTATTCCTTGAAAAAGATTCACTTGTACTGTTTCTTTGTCAGGTGAACAAATGCAGAATAAGCTGGTCTGACCTCTTCTAGCATGCTGTGTCCCTAGGAGAACCCTTTGTACTGTAATAGTGGAACAGATGTGCATTTGCTTGGGTGTGTCAGCCATTTGGATTAAGAGCCATTAAAACACAGAAAATCAATGCCAAGTGGATTCAGACTTCTCAAGTCTAAAGGGAATAATCTGCAAGATGGATTCAGAGGAGGAAAGAAGTCACACTTGTTCTAGTATGCATTATTCCTTGACAAAGATTCACTTGTACTGTTTGTTTGTCAGGTGAACAAATCCAGAAGAAACAAGTCTGACGTCGTCTATTATGCTGTGTCCCTTGGAGAAGAATAATTTTGTACACGAATAGTGGAGCAAAAGTGCCTTTGCTTGGGCGTGGTAGCCATATGGATTAAGATCCATTCAAAAACAGGCAATCAATGTTGTGTATTCTGGCTTTCCAGATATAAAGGGAATAATCTGCAATATGGATTCAGAAGAGGGAAGAAGTCACACTTGTTCTCGTAGGCATTATTCCTTGACAAAGATTCACTTTTACTGTTTCTTTGTTAGGTGAACAAATGCTGAAGAAACAAGTCTGATGTGTTCTAGTATGCTGTGTCCCTTGGAGAAGAAACCTTTGTACTGGAATACTGGAACAGATGTGCCTTTGATTGGGTGTGTCAGCCATTTGGATTGAGAGCCATTATAAGACAGGCAATCAATGCCAAGTGGATTCCGGGTTTCCAGATCTAAAGGGAAAACTCTGCAAGATAGATTCAGAAGAGGGAGGAAGTCACACTTGTTCTAGTATGCAATATTCCTTGACAAAGATTCACTTGTACTTTTTCTTTGTTAGGTGAACAAATGTTGAAAAAAAGAAACAAGTCTAATGTCTTCTAGTATGCTGTGTCCCTTGGAGAAGAATCCTTTGTACTGGAATAGTGGAACAGAAGTGCCTTTGATTGGCTGTGGATGGCATCTGGATTAAGACCCATTCAAAAACAGGCAATCAATGCCAAGTGAATTCCGGCTTTCCATATATAAAGGGAATAATCTGCATTATGGATTCAGAAGAGGGAAGAAGTCACACTTTTTCTCGTAGGCATTATTCCTTGACAAAGATTCACTTGTACTGTTTCTTTGTTAGGTGAACAAAGGCTGAAAAAAAGAAACAAGTCTTATGTCTTCTAGTATGCTGTGTCCCTTGGAGAAGAATCCTTTGTACTGGAATAGTGGAACAGAAGTGCCTTTGATTGGGTGTGGATGCCATCTGGATTAAGACCCATTCAAAAACAGGCAATCAATGCCAAGTGAATTCCGGCTTTCTATATATAAAGGGAATAATCTGCATTATGGATTCAGAAGAGGGAAGAAGTCACACTTGTTCTCTCAGGCATTATTCCTTGACAAAGATTCACTTGTACTGTTTCTTTGTTAGGTGAACAAATGCTGAAAAAAAAACAAGTCTAATGTCTTCTAGTATGCTGTGGCCCTTGGAGAAGAATCCTTTGTACTGGAATATTGGAAAATAAGTGCCTTTGTTTGGGTTTGGCAGCCATCTGGATTAAGAGCAATTAAAAGACAGGCAATCAATGCCAAGTGGATTCCGGCTCTAAAGATCTAAAGATAATAATCTGCAAGATCGATTCAGAAGAGGGAAGAAGTCAAACTTGTTCTCGTATGCATTATTCCTTGAAAAATATTAATTTTTACTGTTTCTATGTCAAGTGAACAAATGCAGAAGAAATAATTCTGAGGTCTTCTAGTATGCTGAGTCCCTTGGAAAAGAACCCTTTGTACTGGAATAGTGGAACAGAAGTGGATTTGTTTGGGTGTGGCACCCATCTGGATTAAGACCCATTAAGAGACATGGAATCAATGCCAAGAGGATTACGGCTTTCCAGACCTAAAGGGAATAATCTAGAAGAAGCAATCAGCAGAGGGAAGAAGTCACACTTGTTCTAGTATACATTATTCCTTGAAAATATTCACCTGTACTGTTTCTTTGTCAGGTGAACAAATGCAGAAAAAATGGGTCTGACCTCTTCTAGTATGCTGTGTCCCTTGGAGAAGAAACCTTTGTACTGGAATAGTGGAACAGAAGTGGATTTGTTTGAGTGTGGCAACCATCTGGATTAAGACCCATTAAGAGACATGGAATCAATGCCAAGAGGATTACGGCTTTCCAGACCTAAAGGGAATAATCTACAAGAAGCAATCAGCAGAGGGAAGCAGTCACATTTGTTCTCGTATGCATTATTCCTTGACAAAGATTCACCTGCACTGTTTCTTTGTCAGGTGAACAAATGCAGAAGAAACAATTCTGATGTGTTCTAGTGTACTGTGTCCCTTGGAGAAGAAACCTTTGTGCTGGAATACTGGAACAGATGTGCCTTTGATTGGGTGTGTCTGCCATTTGGATTGAGAGCCATTATAAGACAGGCAATCACAACCAAGATGATGGCGGCTTTCCAGATCTAAATGGAATAATCTGCAAGATGGATTCAGAAGAGAGAAGAAGTCACACTTGTTCTAGTATGCATTATTCCTTGAAAAAGATTCACTTGTACTGTTTCTTTGTCAGGTGAACAAATGCAGAATAAGCTGGTCTGACCTCTTCTAGCATGCTGTGTCCCTAGGAGAACCCTTTGTACTGTAATAGTGGAACAGATGTGCATTTGCTTGGGTGTGTCAGCCATTTGGATTAAGAGCAATTAAAAGACAGGCAATGAATGCCAAGTGGATTCAGACTTTCCAAGTCTAAAGGGAATAATCTGCAAGATGGATTCAGAGGAGGGAAGAAGTCAAACTTGTTCTCGTGCTCATTATTCCTTGAAAAATATTCATTTTTACTGTTTCTTTGTCAAGTGAACAAATGCAGAAGAAATAATTCTGAGGTCTTCTAGTATGCTGAGTCCCTTGGAGAAGAACCCTTTGTACTGGAATAGTGGAACAGAAGTGGATTTGTTTGGGTGTGGCACCCATCTGGATTAAGACCCATTAAAAGACATGGAATCAATGCCAAGAGGATTACGGCTTTCCAGACCTAAAGAGAATAATCTACAAGAAGCAATCAGCAGACGGAAGAAGTCACACCTGTTCTAGTATACATTATTCCTTGAAAATATTCACCTGTACTGTTTCTTTGTCATGTGAACAAATGCAGAAGAAACAAGTCTGATGTGTTCTAGTGTGCTGTGTCCCTTGGAGAAGAAACCTTTGTACTGGAATACTGGAACAGATGTGCCTTTGATTGGGTGTGTCAGCCATTTGGATTGAGTGCCATTATAAGACAGGCAATCACAACCAAGATGATGGTGGCTTTAAAGATCTAAATGGAATAATCTGCAAGATGGATTCAGAAGAGAGAAGAAGTCACACTTGTTCTAGTATGCATTATTCCTTGAAAAAGATTCACTTGTACTGTTTCTTTGTCAGGTGAACAAATGCAGAATAAGCTGGTCTGACCTCTTCTGGCATGCTGTGTCCCTAGGAGAACCCTTTGTACTGTAATAGTGGAACAGATGTGCATTTGCTTGGGTGTGTCAACCATTTGGATTAAGAGCCATTAAAACACAGAAAATCAATGACAAGTGGATTCAGACTTTCCAAGTCTAAAGGGAATAATCTGCAAGATGGATTCAGAGGAGGAAAGAAGTCACACTTGTTCTAGTATGCATTATTCCTTGACAAAGATTCACTTGTACTGTTTGTTTGTCAGGTGAACAAATCCAGAAGAAACAAGTCTGACGTCGTCTATTATGCTGTGTCCCTTGGAGAAGAATAATTTTGTACTCGAATAGTGGAGCAAAAGTGCCTTTGCTTGGGCGTGGTAGCCATATGGATTAAGATCCATTCAAAAACAGGCAATCAATGTTGTGTATTCTGGCTTTCCAGATATAAAGGGAATAATCTGCAATATGGATTCAGAAGAGGGAAGAAGTCACACTTGTTCTCTCAGGCATTAATCCTTGACAAAGATTCACTTGTACTGTTTCTTTGTTAGGTGAACAAATGCTGAAAAAAAACAAGTCTAATGTCTTCTAGTATGCTGTGGCCCTTGGAGAAGAATCCTTTGTACTGGAATACTGGAAAATAAGTGCCTTTGTTTGGGTTTGGCAGCCATCTGGATTAAGAGCAATTAAAAGACAGGCAATCAATGCCAAGTGGATTCCGGCTCTAAAGATCTAAAGATAATAATCTGCAAGATCGATTCAGAAGAAGTAAGAAGTCAAACTTGTTCTCGTATGCATTATTCCTTGAAAAATATTAATTTTTACTGTTTCTTTGTCAAGTGAACAAATCCAGAAGAAATAATTCTGAGGTCTTCTAGTATGCTGAGTCCCTTGGAGAAGAACCCTTTGTACTGGAATAGTGGAACAGAAGTGGATTTGTTTGGGTGTGGCACCCATCTGGATTAAGACCCATTAAGAGACATGGAATCAATGCCAAGAGGATTACGGCTTTCCAGACCTAAAGGGAATAATCTAGAAGAAGCAATCAGCAGAGGGAAGAAGTCACACTTGTTCTAGTATACATTATTCCTTGAAAATATTCACCTGTACTGTTTCTTTGTCAGGTGAACAAATGCAGAAAAAATGGGTCTGACCTCTTCTAGTATGCTGTGTCCCTTAGAGAAGAAACCTTTGTACTGGAATAGTGGAACAGAAGTGGATTTGTTTGAGTGTGGCAACCATCTGGATTAAGACCCATTAAGAGACATGGAATCAATGCCAAGAGGATTACGGCTTTCCAGACCTAAAGGTAATAATCTACAAGAAGCAATCAGCAGAGGGAAGCAGTCACATTTGTTCTCGTATGCATTATTCCTTGACAAAGATTCACCTGCACTGTTTCTTTGTCAGGTGAACAAATGCAGAAGAAACAATTCTGATGTGTTCTAGTGTACTGTGTCCCTTGGAGAAGAAACCTTTGTGCTGGAATACTGGAACAGATGTGCCTTTGATTGGGTGTGTCAGCCATTTGGATTGAGAGCCATTATAAGACAGGCAATCACAACCAAGATGATGGCGGCTTTCCAGATCTAAATGGAATAATCTGCAAGATGGATTCAGAAGAGAGAAGAAGTCACACTTGTTCTAGTATGCATTATTCCTTGAAAAAGATTCACTTGTACTGTTTCTTTGTCAGGTGAACAAATGCAGAATAAGCTGGTCTGACCTCTTCTAGCATGCTGTGTCCCTAGGAGAACCCTTTGTACTGTAATAGTGGAACAGATGTGCATTTGCTTGGGTGTGTCAGCCATTTGGATTAAGAGCAATTAAAAGACAGGCAATCAATGCCAAGTGGATTCAGACTTTCCAAGTCTAAAGGGAATAATCTGCAAGATGGATTCAGAGGAGGGAAGAAGTCAAACTTGTTATCGTGTGCATTATTCCTTGAAAAATATTCATTTTTACTGTTTCTTTGTCAAGTGAACAAATGCAGAAGAAATAATTCTGAGGTCTTCTAGTATGCTGAGTCCCTTGGAGAAGAACCCTTTGTACTGGAATAGTGGAACAGAAGTGGATTTGTTTGGGTGTGGCACCCATCTGGATTAAGACCCATTAAGAGACATGGAATCAATGCCAAGAGGATTACGGCTTTCCAGACCTAAAGAGAATAATCTACAAGAAGCAATCAGCAGAGGGAAGAAGTCACACTTGTTCTAGTATACATTATTCCTTGAAAATATTCACCTGTACTGTTTTTTTTGTCAGGTGAACAAATGCAGAAGAAACAAGTCTGATATGTTCTAGTGTGCTGTGTCCCTTGGAGAAGAAACCTTTGTACTGGAATACTGGAACAGATGTGCCTTTGATTGGGTGTGTCAGCCATTTGGATTGAGAGCTATTATAAGACAGGCAATCACAACCAAGATGATGGTGGCTTTAAAGATCTAAATAAAATAATCTGCAAGATGGATTCAGAAGAGAGAAGAAGTCACACTTGTTCTAGTATGCATTATTCCTTGAAAAAGATTCACTTGTACTGTTTCTTTGTCAGGTGAACAAATGCAGAATAAGCTGGTCTGACCTCTTCTAGCAGGCTGTGTCCCTAGGAGAACCCTTTGTACTGTAATAGTGGAACAGATATGCATTTGCTTGGGTGTGTCAACCATTTGGATTAAGAGCCATTAAGACACAGAAAATCAATGACAAGTATATTCAGACTTTCCAAGTCTAAAGGGAATAATCTGCAAGATGGATTCAGAGGAGGAAAGAAGTCACACTTGTTCTAGTATGCATTATTCCTTGACAAAGATTCACTTGTGCTGTTTGTTTGTCAGGTGAACAAATCCAGAAGAAACAAGTCTGACGTCGTCTATTATGCTGTGTCCCTTGGAGAAGAATAATTTTGTACTCGAATAGTGGAGCAAAAGTGCCTTCTGCTTGGGCGTGGTAGTCATATGGATTAAGATCCATTCAAAAACAGGCAATCAATGTTGTATATTCTGGCTTTCCAGATATAAAGGGAATAATCTGCAATATGGATTCAGAAGAGGGAAGAAGTCACACTTGTTCTCGTAGGCATTATTCCTTGACAAAGATTCACTTTTACTGTTTCTTTGTTAGGTGAACAAATGCAGAAGAAACAAGTCTGATGTGTTCTAGTATGCTGTGTCCCTTGGAGAAGAAACCTTTGTACTGGAATACTGGAACAGATGTGCCTTTGATTGGGTGTGTCAGCCATTTGGATTGAGAGCCATTATAAGCCAGGCAATCAATGCCAAGTGGATTCCGGGTTTCCAGATCTAAAGGGAAAACTCTGCAAGATAGATTCAGAAGAGGGAGGAAGTCACACTTGTTCTAGTATGCATCATTCATTGACAAAGATTCACTTGTACTGTTTCTTTGTTAGGTGAACAAATGTTGAAAAAAAAAAAGTCTAATGTCTTCTAGTATGCTGTGTCCCTTGGAGAAGAATCCTTTGTACTGGAATAGTGGAACAGAGGTGCCTTTGATTGGGTGTGGATGCCATCTGGATTAAGACCCATTCAAAAACAGGCAATCAATGCCAAGTGAATTCCGGCTTTCCATATATAAAGGGAATAATCTGCATTATGGATTCAGAAGAGGGAAGAAGTCACACTTTTTCTCGTAGGCATTATTCCTTGACAAAGATTCACTTGTACTGTTTCTTTGTTAGGTGAACAAAGGCTGAAAAAAAGAAACAAGTGTTATGTCTTCTAGTATGATGTGTCCCTTGGAGAAGAATCCTTTGTACTGGAATAGTGGAACAGAAGTGCCTTTGATTGGGTGTGGATGTCATCTGGATTAAGACCCATTCAAAAACAGGCAATCAATGCCTTGTGAATTCCGGCTTTCCATATATAAAGGGAATAATCTGCATTATGGATTCAGAAGAGGGAAGAAGTCACACTTTTTCTCGTAGGCATTATTCCTTGAAAAAGATTCACTTGTACTGTTTCTTTGTCAGGTGAACAAATGCAGAATAAGGTGGTCTGACCTCTTCTAGCATGCTGTGTCCCTAGGAGAACCCTTTGTACTGTAATAGTGGAACAGATGTGCATTTGCTTGGTGAACAAATGCAGAAGAAACAAGTCTGATGTGTTCTAGTGTACTGTGTCCCTTGGAGAAGAAACCTTTGTACTGGAATACTGGAACAGATGTGCCTTTGATTGGGTGTGTCAGCCATTTGGATTGAGAGCTATTATAAGACAGGCAATCACAACCAAGATGATGGCGGCTTTAAAGATCTAAATGGAATAATCTGCAAGATGGATTCAGAAAAGAGAAGAAGTCACACTTGTTCTAGTATGCATTATTCCTTGAAAAAGATTCACTTGTACTGTTTCTTTGTCAGGTGAACAAATGCAGAATAAGCTGGTCTGACCTCTTCTAGCATGCTGTGTCCCTAGGAGAACCCTTTGTACTGTATTAGTGGAACAGATGTGCATTTGCTTGGGTGTGTCAGCCATTTGGATTAAGAGCCATTAAAACACAGAAAATCAATGCCAAGTGGATTCAGACTTTCCAAGTCTAAAGGGAATAATCTGCAAGATGGATTCAGAGGAGGAAAGAAGTCACACTTGTTCAAGTATGCATTATTCCTTGACAAAGATTCACTTGTACTGTTTGTTTGTCAGGTGAACAAATCCAGAAGAAACAAGTCTGACGTCGTCTATTATGCTGTGTCCCTTGGAGAAGAATAATTTTGTACTCGAATAGTGGAGCAAAAGTGCCTTTGCTTGGGCGTGGTAGCCATATGGATTAAGATCCATTCAAAAACAGGCAATCAATGTTGTGTATTCTGGCTTTCCAGATATAAAGGGAATAATCTGCAATATGGATTCAGAAGAGGGAAGAAGTCACACTTGTTCTCGTAGGCATTATTCCTTGACAAAGATTCACTTTTACTGTTTCTTTGTTAGGTGAACAAATGCAGAAGAAACAAGTCTGATGTGTTCTAGTATGCTGTGTCCCTTGGAGAAGAAACCTTTGTACTGGAATACTGGAACAGATGTGCCTTTGATTGGGTGTGTCAGCCATTTGGATTGAGAGCCATTATAAGACAGGCAATCAATGCCAAGTGGATTCCGGGTTTCCAGATCTAAAGGGAAAACTCTGCAAGATAGATTCAGAAGAGGGAGGAAGTCACACTTGTTCTAGTATGCATTATTCCTGGACAAAGATTCACTTGTTCTGTTTCTTTGTTAGGTGAACAAATGTTGAAAAAAAGAAACAAGTCTAATGTCTTCTAGTATGCTGTGTCCCTTGGAGAAGAATCATTTGTACTTGAATAGTGGAACAGATGTGCCTTTGATTGGGTGTGGATGTCATCTGGATTAAGACCCATTCAAAAACAGGCAATCAATGCCAAGTGAATTCCGGCTTTCCATATATAAAGGGATTAATTTGCATTATGGATTCAGAAGAGGGAAGAAGTCACACTTGTTCTCTCAGGCATTATTCCTTGACAAAGATTCACTTGTACTGTTTCTTTGTTAGGTGAACAAATGCTGAAAAAAAAAAAAACAAGTCTAATGTCTTCTAGTATGCTGTGGCCCTTGGAGAAGAATCCTTTGTACTGGAATACTGGAAAATAAGTGCCTTTATTTGGGTTTGGCAGCCATCTGGATTAAGAGCAATTAAAAGACAAGCAATCAATGCCAAGTGGATTCCGGCTCTCCAGATCTAAAGATAATAATCTGCAAGATAGATTCAGAAGAGGGAAAAAGTCAAACTTGTTCTCGTGTGCATTATTCCTTGAAAATACTCATTTTTACTGTTTCTTTGTCAAGTGAACAAATGCAGAAGAAATAATTCTGAGGTCTTCTAGTATGCTGAGTCCCTTGGAGAAGAACCCTTTGTACTGGAATAGTGGAACAGAAGTGGATTTGTTTGGGTGTGGCACCCATCTGGATTAAGACCCATTAAGAGACATGGAATCCATGCCAAGAGGATAAAGGCTTTCCAGACCTAAAGGGAATAATCTACAAGAAGCAATCAGCAGAGGGAAGAAGTCACACTTGTTCTAGTATACATTATTCCTTGAAAATATTCACCTGTACTGTTTCTTCGTCAGGTGAACAAATGCAGAAGAAACAAGTCTGATGTGTTCTAGTGTGCTGTGTCCCTTGGAGAAGAAACCTTTGTACTGGAATACTGGAACAGATGTGCCTTTGATTGGGTGTGTCAGCCATTTGGATTGAGAGCCATTATAAGACAGGCAATCACAACCAAGATGATGGCGGCTTTAAAGATCTAAATGGAATAATCTGCAAGATGGATTCAGAAGAGAGAAGAAGTCACACTTGTTCTAGTATGCATTATTCCTTGAAAAAGATTCACTTGTACTGTTTCTTTGTCAGGTGAACAAATGCAGAATAAGCTGGTCTGACCTCTTCTAGCATGCTGTGTCCCTAGGAGAACCCTTTGTACTGTAATAGTGGAACAGATGTGCATTTGTTTGGTGAACAAATGCAGAAGAAACAAGTCTGATGTGTTCTAGTGTACTGTGTCCCTTGGAGAAGAAACCTTTGTACTGGAATACTGGAACAGATGTGCCTTTGATTGGGTGTGTCTGCCATTTGGATTGAGAGCTATTATAAGACAGGCAATCACAACCAAGATGATGGCGGCTTTAAAGATCTAAATGGAATAATCTGCAAGATGGATTCAGAAAAGAGAAGAAGTCACACTTGTTCTAGTATGCATTATTCCTTGAAAAAGATTCACTTGTACTGTTTCTTTGTCAGGTGAACAAATGCAGAATAAGCTGGTCTGACCTCTTCTAGCATGCTCTGTCCCTAGGAGAACCCTTTGTACTGTAATAGTGGAACAGATGTGCATTTGCTTGGGTGTGTCAGCCATTTGGATTAAGAGCCATTAAAACACAGAAAATCAATGCCAAGTGGATTCAGACTTTCCAAGTCTAAAGGGAATAATCTGCAAGATGGATTCAGAGGAGGAAAGAAGTCAAACTTGTTCTAGTATGCATTATTCCTTGACAAAGATTCACTTGTACTGTTTGTTTGTCAGGTGAACAAATCCAGAAGAAACAAGTCTGACGTCGTCTATTATGCTGTGTCCCTTGGAGAAGAATAATTTTGTACTCGAATAGTGGAGCAAAAGTGCCTTTGCTTGGGCGTGGTAGCCATATGGATTAAGATCCATTCAAAAACAGGCAATCAATGTTGTGTATTCTGGCTTTCCAGATGTAAAGGGAATAATCTGCAATATGGATTCAGAAGAGGGAAGAAGTCACACTTGTTCTCGTAGGCTTTATTCCTTGACAAAGATTCACTTTTACTGTTTCTTTGTTAGGTGAACAAATGCAGAAGAAACAAGTCTGATGTGTTCTAGTATGCTGTGTCCCTTGGAGAAGAAACCTTTGTACTGGAATACTGGAACAGATGTGCCTTTGATTGGGTGTGTCAGCCATTTGGATTGAGAGCCATTATAAGACAGGCAATCAATGCCAAGTGGATTCCGGGTTTCCAGATCTAAAGGGAAAACTCTGCAATATAGATTCAGAAGAGGGAGAAAGTCATACTTGTTCTAGTATGCATTATTCCTGGACAAAGATTCACTTGTTCTGTTTCTTTGTTAGGTGAACAAATGTTGAAAAAAAGAAACAAGTCTAATGTCTTCTAGTATGCTGTGTCCCTTGGAGAAGAATCCTTTGTACTGGAATAGTGGAACAGAAGTGCCTTTGATTGGGTGTGGATGTCATCTGGATTAAGACCCATTCAAAAACAGGCAATCAATGCCAAGTGAATTCCGGCTTTCCATATATAAAGGGAATAATCTGTATTATGGATTCAGAAGAGGGAAGAAGTCACACTTGTTCTCTCAGGCATTATTCCTTGACAAAGATTCACTTGTACTGTTTCTTTGTTAGGTGAACAAAGGCTGAAAAAAAACAAACAAGTCTTATGTCTTCTAGTATGCTGTGTCCCTTGGAGAAGAATCCTTTGTACTGGAATAGTGGAACAGAAGTGCCTTTGATTGGGTGTGGATGCCATCTGGATTAAGACCCATTCAAAAACAGGCAATCAATGCCAAGTGAATTCCGGCTTTCCATATATAAAGGGTATAATCTGCATTATGGATTCAGAAGAGGGAAGAAGTTACACTTGTTCTCTCAGGCATTATTCCTTGACAAAGATTCACTTGTACTGTTTCTTTGTTAGGTGAACAAATGCTGAAAAAAAAACAAGTCTAATGTCTTCTAGTATGCTGTGGCCCTTGGAGAAGAATCCTTTGTACTAGAATACTGGAAAATAAGTGCCTTTGTTTGGGTTTGGCAGCCATCTGGATTAAGAGCAATTAAAAGACAGGCAATCAATGCCAAGTGGATTCCGGCTCTAAAGATCTAAAGATAATAATCTGCAAGATCGTTTCAGAAGAGGGAAGAAGTCAAACTTGTTCTCGTATGCATTATTCCTTGAAAAATATTAATTTTTACTGTTTCTTTGTCAGGTGAACAAATGCAGAAAAAATAATTCTGAGGTCTTCTAGTATGCTGTGTCCCTTAGAAAAGAACCCTTTGTACTGGAATAGTGGAACAGAAGTGGATTTGTTGGGTGTGGCACCCATCTGGATTAAGACCCATTAAGAGACATGGAATCAATGCCAAGAGGATTACGGCTTTCCAGACCTAAAGGGAATAATCTAGAAGAAGCAATCAGCAGAGGGAAGAAGTCACACTTGTTCTAGTATACATTATTCCTTGAAAATATTCACTGTACTGTTTCTTTGTCAGGTGAACAAATGCAGAAAAAATGGGTCTGACCTCTTCTAGTATGCTGTGTCCCTTGGAGAAGAAACCTTTGTACTGGAATAGTGGAACAGAAGTGGATTTGTTTGAGTGTGGCAACCATCTGGATTAAGACCCATTAAGAGACATGGAATCAATGCCAAGAGGATTACGGCTTTCCAGACCTAAAGGGAATAATCTACAAGAAGCAATCAGCAGAGGGAAGCAGTCACATTTGTTCTCGTATGCATTATTCCTTGACAAAGATTCACCTGCACTGTTTCTTTGTCAGGTGAACAAATGCAGAAGAAACAATTCTGATGTGTTCTAGTGTACTGTGTCCCTTGGAGAAGAAACCTTTGTGCTGGAATACTGGAACAGATGTGCCTTTGATTGGGTGTGTCTGCCATTTGGATTGAGAGCCATTATAAGACAGGCAATCACAACCAAGATGATGGCGGCTTTCCAGATCTAAATGGAATAATCTGCAAGATGGATTCAGAAGAGAGAAGAAGTCACACTTGTTCTAGTATGCATTATTCCTTGAAAAAGATTCACTTGTACTGTTTCTTTATCAGGTGAACAAATGCAGAATAAGCTGGTCTGACCTCTTCTAGCATGCTGTGTCCCTAGGAGAACCCTTTGTACTGTAATAGTGGAACAGATGTTCATTTGCTTGGGTGTGTCAGCCATTTGGATTAAGAGCAATTAAAAGACAGGCAATCAATGCCAAGTGCATTCAGACTTTCCAAGTCTAAAGGGAATAATCTGCAAGATGGTTTCAGAGGAGGGAAGAAGTCAAACTTGTTCTCTTGTGCATTAATCCTTGAAAAATATTCATTTTTACTGTTTCTTTGTCAAGTGAACAAATGCAGAAGAAATAATTCTGAGGTCTTCTAGTATGCTGAGTCCCTTGGAGAAGAACCTTTTGTACTGGAATAGTGGAACAGAAGTGGATTTGTTTGGGTGTGGCACCCATCTGGATTAAGACCCATTAAAAGACATGGAATCAATGCCAAGAGGATTACGGCTTTCCAGACCTAAAGAGAATAATATACAAGAAGCAATCAGCAAAGGGAAGAAGTCACACTTGTTCTAGTATACATTATTCCTTGAAAATATTCACCTGTACTGTTTCTTTGTCAGGTGAACAAATGCAGAATAAACAAGTCTGATGTGTTCTAGTGTGGTGTGTCCCTTGGAGAAGAAACCTTTGTACTGGAATACTGGAACAGATATGCCTTTGATTGGGTGTGTCAGGCATTTGGATTGAGAGCCATTATTAGACAGGCAATCACAACCAAGATGATGGTGGCTTTAAAGATCTAAATAGAATAATCTGCAAGATGGATTCAGAAAAGAGAAGAAGTCACACTTGTTCTAGTATGCATTATTCCTTGAAAAAGATTCACTTGTACTGTTTCTTTGTCAGGTGAACAAATATAGAATAAGCTGGTCTGACCTCTTCTAGCATGCTGTGTCCCTAGGAGAACCCTTTGTACTGTAATAGTGGAACAGATGTGCATTTGCTTGGGTGTGTCAACCATTTGGATTAAGAGCCATTAAGACACAGAAAATCAATGACAAGTGGATTCAGACTTTCCAAGTCTAAAGGGAATAATCTGCAAGATGGATTCAGAGGAGGAAAGAAGTCACACTTGTTCTAGTATGCATTATTCCTTGACAAAGATTCACTTGTACTGTTTGTTTGTCAGGTGAACAAATCCAGAAGAAACAAGTCTGACGTCGTCTATTATGCTGTGTCCCTTGGAGAAGAATAATTTTGTACTCGAATAGTGGAGCAAAAGTGCCTTTGCTTGGGCGTGGTAGCCATATGGATTAAGATCCATTCAAAAACAGGCAATCAATGTTGTGTATTCTGGCTTTCCAGATATAAAGGGAATAATCTGCAATATGGATTCAGAAGAGGGAAGAAGTCACACTTGTTCTCTCAGGCATTATTCCTTGACAAAGATTCACTTGTACTGTTTCTTTGTTAGGTGAACAAATGCTGAAAAAAAAACAAGTCTAATGTCTTCTAGTATGCTGTGGCCCTTGGAGAAGAATCCTTTGTACTGGAATACTGGAAAATAAGTGCCTTTGTTTGGGTTTGGCAGCCATCTGGATTAAGAGCAATTAAGAGACAGGCAATCAATGCCAAGTGGATTCCGGCTCTGAAGATCTAAAGATAATAATCTGCAAGATCGATTCAGAAGAGGGAAGAAGTCAAACTTGTTCTCGTATGCATTATTCCTTGAAAAATATTAATTTTTACTGTTTCTTTGTCAAGTGAACAAACGCAGAAGAAATAATTCTGAGGTCTTCTAGTATGCTGAGTCCCTTGGAGAAGAACTCTTTGTACTGGAATAGTGGAACAGAAGTGGATTTGTTTGGGTGTGGCACCCATCTGGATTAAGACCCATTAAGAGACATGGAATCAATGCCAAGAGGATTACGGCTTTCCAGACCTAAAGGGAATAATCTAGAAGAAGCAATCAGCAGAGGGAAGAAGTCACACTTGTTCTAGTATACATTATTCCTTGAAAATATTCACCTGTACTGTTTCTTTGTCAGGTGAACAAATGCAGAAAAAATGGGTCTGACCTCTTCTAGTATGCTGTGTCCCTTGGAGAAGAAACCTTTGTACTGGAATAGTGGAACAGAAGTGGATTTTTTTGAGTGTGGCAACCATCTGGATTAAGACCCATTAAGAGACATGGGATCAATGCCAAGAGGATTACGGCTTTCCAGACCTAAAGGGAATAATCTACAAGAAGCAATCAGCAGAGGGAAGCAGTCACATTTGTTCTCGTATGCATTATTCCTTGACAAAGATTCACCTGCACTGTTTCTTTGTCAGGTGAACAAATGCAGAAGAAACAATTCTGATGTGTTCTAGTGTACTGTGTCCCTTGGAGAAGAAACCTTTGTACTGGAATACTGGAACAGATGTGCCTTTGATTGGGTGTGTCAGCCATTTGGATTGAGAGCCATTATAAGACAGGCAATCACAACCAAGATGATGGTGGCTTTAAAGATCTAAATGGAATAATCTGCAAGATGGATTCAGAAGAGAGAAGAAGTCACACTTGTTCTAGTATGCATTATTCCTTGAAAAAGATTCACTTGTACTGTTTCTTTGTCAGGTGACAAATGCAGAATAAGCTGTCTGACCTCTTCTAGCATGCTGTGTCCCTAGGAGAACCCTTTGTACTGTAATAGTGGAACAGATTTGCATTTGCTTGGGTGTGTCAACCATTTGGATTAAGAGCCATTAAGACACAGAAAATCAATGACAAGTGGATTCAGACTTTCCAAGTCTAAAGGGAATAATCTGCAAGATGGATTCAGAGGAGGAAAGAAGTCACACTTGTTCTAGTATGCATTATTCCTTGACAAAGATTCACTTGTACTGTTTGTTTGTCAGGTGAACAAATCCAGAAGAAACAAGTCTGACGTCGTCTATTATGCTGTGTCCCTTGGAGAAGAATAATTTTGTACTCGAATAGTGGAGCAAAAGTGCCTTTGCTTGGGCGTGGTAGCCATATGGATTAAGATCCATTCAAAAACAGGGAATCAATGTTGTGTATTCTGGCTTTCCAGATATAAATGGAATAATCTGCAATATGGATTCAGAAGAGGGAAGAAGTCACACTTGTTCTCGTAGGCATTATTCCTTGACAAAGATTACTTTTACTGTTTCTTTGTTAGGTGAACAAATGCAGAAGAAACAAGTCTGATGTGTTCTAGTATGCTGTGTCCCTTGGAGAAGAAACCTTTGTACTGGAATACTGGAACAGATGTGCCTTTGATTGGGTGTGTCAGCCATTTGGATTAAGAGCCATTAAAGACAGGCAATCAATGCCAAGTGGATTCCGGGTTTCCAGATCTAAAGGGAAAATCTGCAAGATAGATTCAGAAGAGGGAGAAGTCACACTTGTTCTAGTATGCATTATTCCTTGACAAAGATTCACTTGTACTGTTTCTTTGTTAGGTGAACAAATGTTGAAAAAAAAAAAAAAGTCTAATGTCCTCTAGTATGCTGTGTCCCTTGGAGAAGAATCCTTTGTACTGGAATAGTGGAACAGAGTGCCTTTGATTGGGTGTGGATGCCATCTGGATTAAGACCCATTCAAAAACAGGCAATCAATGCCAAGTGAATTCCGGCTTTCCATATATAAAGGGAATAATCTGCATTATGGATTCAGAAGAGGGAAGAAGTCACACTTTTTCTCGTAGGCATTATTCCTTGACAAAGATTCACTTGTACTGTTTCTTTGTTAGGTGAACAAATGCTGAAAAAAAGAAACAAGTGTTATGTCTTCTAGTATGCTGTGTCCCTTTGAGAAGAATCCTTTGTACTGGAATAGTGGAACAGAAGTGCCTTTGATTGGGTGTGGATGTCAACTAGGATTAAGAACCATTCAAAAACAGGCAATCAATGCCAAGTGATTCCGGCTTTCCATATATAAAGGGAATAATCTGCAATGGATTCAGAAGAGGGAAGAAGTCACACTTGTTCTCTAGGCATTATTCCTTGACAAAGATTCACTTGTACTGTTTCTTTGTCAGGTGAACAAATGCAGAAAAAAAAACAAGTCTAATGTCTTCTAGTATGCTGTGGCCCTTGGAGAAGAATCCTTTGTACTGGAATACTGGAAAATAAGTGCCTTTGTTTGGGTTTGGCAGCCATCTGGATTAAGAGCAGTTAAAAGACAGGCAATCAATGCCAAGTGGATTCCGGCTTTCCAAATCTAAAGAATAATCTGCAAGATGGATTCAGAAGAGGGAAGAAGTCAAACTTGTTCTCGTATGCATTATTCCTTGAAAAATATTAATTTTTACTGTTTCTTTGTCAAGTGAACAAATGCAGAAGAAATAATTCTGAGGTCTTCTAGTATGCTGAGTCCCTTGGAGAAGAACTCTTTGTACTGGAATAGTGGAACAAAAGTGGATTTGTTTGGGTGTGGCACCCATCTGGATTAAGACCCATTAAGAGACATGGAATCAATGCCAAGAGGATTACGGCTTTCCAGACCTAAAGATAATAATCTACAAGAAGCAATCAGCAGAGGGAAGAAGTCACACTTGTTCTAGTATACATTATTCCTTGAAAATATTCACCTGTACTGTTTCTTTGTCAGGTGAACAAATGCAGAAGAAACAAGTCTGATGTGTTCTAGTGTGCTGTGTCCCTTGGAGAAGAAACCTTTGTACTGGAATACTGGAACAGATGTGCCTTTGATTGGGTGTGTCAGCCATTTGGATTGAGAGCCATTATAAGAGAGGCAATCACAACCAAGATGATGGTGGCTTTAAAGATCTAAATGGAATAATCTGCAAGATGGATTCAGAAGAGAGAATAAGTCACACTTGTTCTAGTATGCATTATTCCTTGAAAAAGATTCACTTGTACTGTTTCTTTGTCAGGTGAACAAATGCAGAATAAGCTGGTCTGACCTCTTCTAGCATGCTGTGTCCCTAGGAGAACCCTTTGTACTGTAATAGTGGAACAGATGTGCATTTGCTTGGGTGTGTCAACCATTTGGATTAAGAGCCATTAAGACACAGAAAATCAATGACAAGTGGATTCAGACTTTCCAAGTCTAAAGGGAATAATCTGCAAGATGGATTCAGAGGAGGAAAGAAGTCACACTTGTTCTAGTATGCATTATTCCTTGACAAAGATTCACTTGTACTGTTTGTTTGTCAGGTGAACAAATCCAGAAGAAACAAGTCTGACGTCGTCTATTATGCTGTGTCCCTTGGAGAAGAATAATTTTGTACTCGAATAGTGGGGCAAAAGTGCCTTTGCTTGGGCGTGGTAGCCATATGGATTAAGATCCATTCAAAAACAGGCAATCAATGTTGTGTATTCTGGCTTTCCAGATATAAAGGGAATAATCTGCAATATGGATTCAGAAGAGGGAAGAAGTCACACTTGTTCTCGTAGGCATTATTCCTTGACAAAGATTCACTTTTACTGTTTCTTTGTTAGGTGAACAAATGCAGAAGAAACAAGTCTGATGTGTTCTAGTATGCTGTGTCCCTTGGAGAAGAAACCTTTGTACTGGAATACTGGAACAGATGTGCCTTTGATTGGGTGTGTCAGCCATTTGGATTGAGAGCCATTATAAGACAGGCAATCAATGCCAAGTGGATTCCGGGTTTCCAGATCTAAAGGGAAAACTCTGCAAGATAGATTCAGAAGAGGGAGGAAGTCACACTTGTTCTAGTATGCATCATTCCTTGACAAAGATTCACTTGTACTGTTTATTTGTTAGGTGAACAAATGTTGAAAAAAAAAAAGTCTAATGTCTTCTAGTATGCTGTGTCCCTTGGAGAAGAAACCTTTGTACTGGAATACTGGAACAGATGTGCCTTTGATTGGGTGTGGATGCCATCTGGATTAAGACCCATTCAAAAACAGGCAATCAATGCCAAGTGAATTCCGGCTTTCCATATATAAAGGGAATAATCTGCATTATGGATTCAGAAGAGGGAAGAAGTCACACTTTTTCTCGTAGGCATTATTCCTTGACAAAGATGCACTTGTACTGTTTCTTTGTTAGGAGAACAAAGGCTGAAAAAAAGAAACAAGTGTTATGTCTTCTAGTATGCTGTGTCCCTTGGAGAAGAATCCTTTGTACTGGAATAGTGGAACAGAAGTGCCTTTGATTGGGTGTGGATGTCATCTGGATTAAGACCCATTCAAAAACAGGCAATCAATGCCAAGTGAATTCCGGCTTTCCATATATAAAGGGAATAATCTGCATTATGGATTCAGAAGAGGGAAGAAGTCACACTTGTTCTCTCAGGCATTATTCCTTGACAAAGATTCACTTGTACTGTTTCTTTGTTAGGTGAACAAATGCTGAAAAAAAAAACAAGTCTAATGTCTTCTAGTATGCTGTGGCCCTTGGAGAAGAAATCCTTTGTACTGGAATACTGGAAAATAAGTGCCTTTGTTTGGGTTTGGCAGCCATCTGGATTAAGAGCAATTAAAAGACAGGCAATCAATGCCAAGTGGATTCCGTCTCTAAAGATCTAAAGATAATAATCTGCAAGAAGGATTCAGAAGAGGGAAGAAGTCAAACTTGTTCTCGTATGCATTATTCCTTGAAAAATATTAATTTTTACTGTTTCTTTGTCAAGTGAACAAATGCATAAGAAATAATTCTGAGGTCTTCTAGTATGCTGAGTCCCTTGGAGAAGAACTCTTTGTACTGGAATAGTGGAACAGAAGTGGATTTGTTTGGGTGTGGCACCCATCTGGATTAAGACCCATTAAGAGACATGGAATCAATGCCAAGAGGATTACGGCTTCCCAGACCTAAAGAGAATAATCTACAAGAAGCAATCAGCAGAGGGAAGAAGTCACATTTGTTCTAGTATACATTATTCCTTGAAAATATTCACCTGTACTGTTTCTTTGTCAGGTGAAAAAATGCAGAAGAAACAAGTATGATGTGTTCTAGTGTGCTGTGTCCCTTGGAGAAGAAACCTTTGTACTGGAATACAGGAACAGATGTCAGATGTGCCTTTGATTGGGTGTGTCAGCCATTTGGATTGAGAGCCATTATAAGACAGGCAATCACAACCAAGATGATGGTGGCTTTAAAGATCTAAATGGAATAATCTGCAAGATGGATTCAGAAAAGAGAAGAAGTCACACTTGTTCTAGTATGCATTATTCCTTGAAAAAGATTCACTTGTACTGTTTCTTTGTCAGGTGAACAAATGCAGAATAAGCTGGTCTGACCTCTTCTAGCATGCTGTGTCCCTAGGAGAACCCTTTGTACTGTAATAGTGGAACAGATGTGCATTTGCTTGGGTGTGTCAACCATTTGGATTAAGAGCCATTAAGACACAGAAAATCAATGACAAGTGGATTCAGACTTTCCAAGTCTAAAGGGAATAATCTGCAAGATGGATTCAGAGGAGGAAAGAAGTCACACTTGTTCTAGTATGCATTATTCCTTGACAAAGATTCACTTGTACTGTTTGTTTGTCAGGTGAACAAATCCAGAAGAAACAAATCTGACGTCGTCTATTATGCTGTGTCCCTTGGAGAAGAATAATTTTGTACTCGAATAGTGGAGCAAAAGTGCCTTTGCTTGGGCGTGGTAGCCATATGGATTAAGATCCATTCAAAAACAGGCAATCAATGTTGTGTATTCTGGCTTTCCAGATATAAAGGGAATAATCTGCAATATGGATTCAGAAGAGGGAAGAAGTCACACTTGTTCTCGTAGGCATTATTCCTTGACAAAGATTCACTTGTACTGTTTCTTTGTCAAGTGAACAAATGCATAAGAAATAATCTGAGGTCTTCTAGTATGCTGTGTCCCTTGGAGAAGAACCCTTTGTACTGGAATAGTGGAACAGAAGTGGATTTGTTTGGGTGTGGCACCCATCTGGATTAAGACCCATTAAGAGACAGGAATCAATGCCAAGAGGTTTACGGCTTTCCAGACCTAAAGGGAATAATCTAGAAGAAGCAATCAGCAGAGGGAAGAAGTCACACTTGTTCTAGTATACATTATTCCTTGACAAAGATTCACCTGTACTGTTTCTTTGTCAGGTGAACAAATGCAGAAAAAATGGGTCTGACCTCTTCTAGTATGCTGTGTCCCTTGGAGAAGAAACCTTTGTACTGGAATAGTGGAACAGAAGTGCCTTTGTTTGGTGTGGCAACCATCTGGATTAAGACCCATTAAGAGACAGGCAATCAATGCCAAGAGGATTCGGCTTTCCAGACCTAAAGGGAATAATCTGCAAAGGAAGCAATTCAGAAGAGGGAAGAAGTCACATTTGTTCTCGTATGCATTATTCCTTGACAAAGATTCACCTGTACTGTTTCTTTGTCAGGTGAACAAATGCAGAAGAAACAATTCTGATGTGTTCTAGTGTACTGTGTCCCTTGGAGAAGAAACCTTTGTACTGGAATACTGGAACAGATGTGCCTTTGATTGGGTGTGTCTGCCATTTGGATTAAGAGCCATTAAAGACAGGCAATCAATGCCAAGATGATGGCGGCTTTCCAGATCTAAAGGAATAATCTGCAAGATGGATTCAGAAGAGAGAAGAAGTCACACTTGTTCTAGTATGCATTATTCCTTGAAAAAGATTCACTTGTACTGTTTCTTTGTCAGGTGAACAAATGCAGAATAAGCTGGTCTGACCTCTTCTAGTATGCTGTGTCCCTTGGAGAAGAACCTTTGTACTGGAATAGTGGAACAGATGTGCATTTTGGGTGTGGCAGCCATTGGATTAAGAGCAATTAAAAGACAGGCAATCAATGCCAAGTGGATTCAGACTTTCCAAGTCTAAAGGGAATAATCTGCAAGATGGATTCAGAGAGGGAAGAAGTCAAACTTGTTCTCGTATGCATTATTCCTTGAAAAATATTCATTTTTACTGTTTCTTTGTCAAGTGAACAAATGCAGAAGAAATAATTCTGAGGTCTTCTAGTATGCTGAGTCCCTTGGAGAAGAACCTTTGTACTGGAATAGTGGAACAGAAGTGGATTTGATTAAGACCCATTAAAAGACATGGAATCAATGCCAAGAGGATTACGGCTTTCCAGACCTAAAGATAATAATCTACAAGAAGCAATCAGCAGAGGGAAGAAGTCACACTTGTTCTAGTATACATTATTCCTTGAAAATATTCACCTGTACTGTTTCTTTGTCAGGTGAACAAATGCAGAAGAAACAAGTCTGATGTGTTCTAGTGTGCTGTGTCCCTTGGAGAAGAAACCTTTGTACTGGAATACTGGAACAGATGTGCCTTTGATTGGGTGTGTCAGCCATTTGGATTGAGAGCCATTATAAGAGAGGCAATCACAACCAAGATGATGGTGGCTTTAAAGATCTAAATGGAATAATCTGCAAGATGGATTCAGAAGAGAGAAGAAGTCACACTTGTTCTAGTATGCATTATTCCTTGAAAAAGATTCACTTGTACTGTTTCTTTGTCAGGTGAACAAATGCAGAATAAGCTGGTCTGACCTCTTCTAGCATGCTGTGTCCCTAGGAGAACCCTTTGTACTGTAATAGTGGAACAGATGTGCATTTGCTTGGGTGTGTCAACCATTTGGATTAAGAGCCATTAAGACACAGAAAATCAATGACAAGTGGATTCAGACTTTCCAAGTCTAAAGGGAATAATCTGCAAGATGGATTCAGAGGAGGAAAGAAGTCACACTTGTTCTAGTATGCATTATTCCTTGACAAAGATTCACTTGTACTGTTTGTTTGTCAGGTGAACAAATCCAGAAGAAACAAGTCTGACGTCGTCTATTATGCTGTGTCCCTTGGAGAAGAATAATTTTGTACTCGAATAGTGGAGCAAAAGTGCCTTTGCTTGGGCGTGGTAGCCATATGGATTAAGATCCATTCAAAAACAGGCAATCAATGTTGTGTATTCTGGCTTTCCAGATATAAAGGGAATAATCTGCAATATGGATTCAGAAGAGGGAAGAAGTCACACTTGTTCTCGTAGGCATTATTCCTTGACAAAGATTCACTTTTACTGTTTTCTTTGTTAGGTGAACAAATGCAGAAGAAACAAGTCTGATGTGTTCTAGTATGCTGTGTCCCTTGGAGAAGAAACCTTTGTACTGGAATACTGGAACAGATGTGCCTTTGATTGGGTGTGTCAGCCATTTGGATTGAGAGCCATTATAAGACAGGCAATCAATGCCAAGTGGATTCCGGGTTTCCAGATCTAAAGGGAAAACTCTGCAAGATAGATTCAGAAGAGGGAGGAAGTCACACTTGTTCTAGTATGCATCATTCCTTGACAAAGATTCACTTGTACTGTTTTTTGTTAGGTGAACAAATGTTGAAAAAAAAAAAAAGTCTAATGTCTTCTAGTATGCTGTGTCCCTTGGAGAAGAATCCTTTGTACTGGAATAGTGGAACAGAGGTGCCTTTGATTGGGTGTGGATGCCATCTGGATTAAGACCCATTCAAAAACAGGCAATCAATGCCAAGTGAATTCCGGCTTTCCATATATAAAGGGAATAATCTGCATTATGGATTCAGAAGAGGGAAGAAGTCACACTTTTTCTCGTAGGCATTATTCCTTGACAAAGATTCACTTGTACTGTTTCTTTGTTAGGTGAACAAAGGCTGAAAAAAAGAAACAAGTGTTATGTCTTCTAGTATGCTGTGTCCCTTGGAGAAGAATCCTTTGTACTGGAATAGTGGAACAGAACTGCCTTTGATTGGGTGTGGATGTCATCTGGATTAAGACCCATTCAAAAACAGGTAATCAATGCCAAGTGAATTCCGGCTTTCCATATATAAAGGGAATAATCTGCATTATGGATTCAGAAGAGGGAAGAAGTCACACTTGTTCTCTCAGGCATTATTCCTTGACAAAGATTCACTTGTACTGTTTCTTTGTTAGGTGAACAAATGCTGAAAAAAAAACAAGTCTAATGTCTTCTAGTATGCTGTGGCCCTTGGAGAAGAATCCTTTGTACTGGAATACTGGAAAATAAGTGCCTTTGTTTGGGTTTGGCAGCCATCTGGATTAAGAGCAATTAAAAGACAGGCAATCAATGCCAAGTGGATTCCGGCTCTCCAGATCTAAAGATAATAATCTGCAAGATGGATTCAGAAGAAGGAAGAAGTCAAACTTGTTCTCGTATTCATTATTCCTTGAAAAATATTAATTTTTACTGTTTCTTTGTCAAGTGAACAAATGCAGAAGAAATAATTCTGAGGTCTTCTAGTATGCTGAGTCCCTTGGAGAAGAACTCTTTGTACTGGAATAGTGGAACAGAAGTGGATTTGTTTGTGTGTGGCACCCATCTGGATTAAGACCCATTAAGAGACATGGAATCAATGCCAAGAGAATTACGGCTTTCCAGACCTAAAGGGAATAATCTAGAAGAAGCAATCAGCAGAGGGAAGAAGTCACACTTGTTCTAGTATACATTATTCCTTGAAAATATTCACCTGTACTGTTTCTTTGTCAGGTGAACAAATGCAGAAGAAACAAGTCTGATGTGTTCTAGTGTGCTGTGTCCCTTGGAGAAGAAACCTTTGTACTGGAATAGTGGAACAGATGTGCCTTTGATTGGGTGTGTCTGCCATTTGGATTGAGAGCCATTATAAGACAGGCAATCACAACAAAGATGATGGCGGCTTTCCAGATCTAAATGGAATAATCTGCAAGATGGATTCAGAAGAGAGAAGAAGTCACACTTGTTCTAGTATGCATTATTCCTTGAAAAAGATTCACTTGTACTGTTTCTTTGTCAGGTGAACAAATGCAGAATAAGCTGGTCTGACCTCTTCTAGCATGCTGTGTCCCTAGGAGAACCCTTTGTACTGTAATAGTGGAACAGATGTGCATTTTCTTGGGTGTGTCAGCCATTTGGATTAAGAGCCATTAAGACACAGGCAATCAATGCCAAGTGGATTCAGACTTTCCATGTCTAAAGGGAATAATCTGCAAGATGGATTCAGAGGAGGGAAGAAGTCACACTTGTTCTCTTATGCATTATTCCTTAAAAAATATTAATTTTTACTGTTTCTTTGTCAAGTGAACAAATGTAGTAGAAATAAGTCTAAGGTCTTCTAGTATGCTGTGTCCCTTGGAGAAGAACCCTTTGCATTGGAATAGTGGAACAGAAGCTGATTTGTTTCGGGGGTGGCACCCATTTGGATTAAGACCCAATAAGAGACAGGGAATCAATGCCAAGAGGATTACGGCTTTCCAGACCTAAAGGGAATAATCTACAAGAAGCATTCAGCAGAGGGAAGAAGTCAAACTTGTTCTAGTATACATTATTCCTTGAAAAAGATTCACCTGTACTGTTCCTTTGTCAGGTGAACAAATGCAGAAAAAACGGGTCTGACCTCTTCTAGTATGCTGTGTCCCTTGGAGAAGAAACCTTTGTACTGGAATAGTGGAACAAAAGTGGATTTGTTTGGGTGTGGCAACCATCTGGATTAAGACCCATTAAGAGACATAGAATCAATGCCAAGAGGATTACGGCTTTCCAGACCTAAAGGGAATAATCTACAAGAAGCAATCAGCAGAGGGAAGAAGTCACACTTGTTCTCGTATACATTATTCCTTGACAAAGATTCACCTGTACTTTTTCTTTGTCAGGTGAACAAATGCAGAAGAAACAAGTCTGATGTGTTCTAGTGTGCTGTGTCCCTAGGAGAAGAAACCTTTGTACTGGAATACTGGAACAGATGTGCCTTTGATTGGGTGAGTCAGCCATTTGGATTGAGAGCCATTGTAAGACAGGCAATCACAACCAAGATGATGGCGGCTTTCCAGATCTAAATGGAATAATCTGCAAGCTGGATTCAGAAGAGAGAAGAAGTCACACTTGTTCTAGTATGCATTATTCCTTGAAAAAGATTCACTTGTACTGTTTCTTTGTCAGGTGAACAAATGCAAAATATACTCGTCTGACCTCTTCTAGCATGCTGTGTCCCTAGGAGAACCCTTTGTACTGTAATAGTGGAACAGATGTGCATTTGCTTGGGTGTGTCAGCCATTTAGATTAAGAGCCATTAAGACACAGGCAATCAATGCCAAGTGGATTCAGACTTTCCAAGTCTAAAGGGAATAATCTGCAAGATGGATTCAGAGGAGGGAAGAAGTCACACTTGTTCTAGTATGCATTATTCCTTAACAAAGATTCACGTGTACTGTTTGTTTTCAGGTGAACAAATCCAGAAGAAACAAGTCTGACGTGTTCTATTATGCTCTGTCCCTTGGAGAAGAATAATTTTGTACTCGAATAGTGGAGCAAAAGTGCCTTTGCTTGGGTGTGGTAGCCATATGGATTAAGACCCATTCAAAAACAGGCAATCAATGTTGTGTATTCTGGCTTTCCAGATATAAAGGGAATAATCTGCTATATGGATTCAGAAGAGGGAAGAAGTCACACTTGTTCTCGTAGGCATTATTCCTTGACAAAGATTCACTTGTACTGTTTCTTTGTTAGGTGAACAAATGCAGAAGAAACAAGTCTGATGTGTTCTAGTATGCTGTGTCCCTTGGAGAAGACACCTTTGTACTGGAATAGTGGAACAGATGTGCCTTTGATTGGGTGTGTCAGCCATTTGGATTGAGAGCCATTATAAGACAGGCAATCAATGCAAAGAGGATTCCGGGTTTCCAGATCTAAAGGGAATAATATGCAAGATAGATTCAGAAGAGGGAAAAAGTCACACTTGTTCTGTTATGCACTATTCCTTGACAAAGATTCACTTGTATATTTTCTTTGTCAGGTGAACAAATGCAGAAGAAACAAGTCTGATGTGTTCTAGTATGCTGTGTCCCTTGGAGAAGAACCCTTTGTACTGGAATAGTGGAACAGAAGTGCCTTTGTTTGGGTGTAGCAGCCATCTGGATTAAGAGCCATTAGACAGGCAATCAATGCCAAGTGTATTCCGGCTTTGCAGATCTAAAGGGAATAATCTGCAAGATGGATTTAGATGAGGGAAGTAGTCGTACTTTCTTTCGTATGCATTATTTCTTTACAAAGATTCACTTGTACTGTTTCTTTATCAGGTGAACAAATGCAGAGGAAATAAGTCTGACTTCTTCTAGTATGCTGTGTCCCTTGAAGAAGAACCCTTTGTACCGGAATAGTGGAACAGATGTGCCTTTGTTTGGGTGTGGTAGACATCTG
>NC_090738.1:77216125-77226125 GCF_036898095.1 Palaemon carinicauda
TATTTATATTTATATATATATATATATATATACATACGTATATATATATATATATATATACATACGTATATATATATATATATATATACATATATATATATATATATATATAAATATGTATATATATATATAAATATGTATATATATATAAATATGTATATATATATAAATATGTATATATATATATATATATATATTGGTGTGCTACTGTCTTAAGCACACATTTGAGTATGAGTTGTTTTCAGATGTATTTAAATGGTTTACTGAACACATCTTAGTGGTTTTTAAGTTTTATTGTGAATAAACAACTGAGTTAAACATCTCCATCACTGGAGGAAGCTGTGTTGGTCCACATGACCAATTCTGGTGAAGTTTAGATATGAACTGAATAAATTACCGATATCCAAAATATCGTATACTTGCTTTAATTTAGCTAAGTGACGGAATCGGAAGACACCTGCATCCGGTGACGTCACAAACTTTCACACGAAGAGACAATGTGTTGACATTAAGAAAGAATGGCAACTCAGCATCTTACATCCTGCTTACAATTTGAGTGACCATAGCAAATTTCACGGTTAGCTCTTCCAACCAACATGACATATTACGTCATTTGTTTTAAACATGTAATATTACTATTCTAACTATTACATAAGCTCGGCCAGCTATCTCAATTTTTTTACAAAAATTTAACAACAAGCCGAAACATGGTTATTAGGTGTGACTGGACATACGTATTATTCATTGTTTAACATTAGCTATATCCAACTGAGGACGTATGTCCAAATAGGCACATCAAAAAATAATAACAATAATGCATACAAAAAAGATATTACCAAAGCAAAAAGAAAAATGCATGATAAAACCAAGATCATATATATGGTACATTGCTAGCAAATGATTACATGGTACCATAAAACAAAACAAATTCTGACTTACAAATGATTCGGTAACTTGATAAAGAATAATTGTTACCTTTGTCAGAAACAAGATACTCAATTTTTAGTGCACAAATACGAATTCCTGGTACGTACACGTACCACGGTTTCGTACATATATATATATATATATATTTATATATAGGGCTGATACATTTTATTAGATGCCCATAGATTCTGTTATATATCTTATATTTTTTTTTTTTTTTTTTTTTTCTCTTTTCTTTTTTAACATTCCGGCTTATATATTTTTATTAGATGCCGAGAGAAAAAAATGATTTATATCCTTTTTTATTTTATTTATTTTTTTAAATGTTATTTTAAATGTATTTTTAACAATGCAAATGTAGAGAATTTCTTTAATTACATATTACTAGCGTACTAATCAGCTTTTCATACAAACATCATCCTGACAAATTACTCCCTTAGCGAATGAGGTGGCCACTCATACAGCTTTGAATTGGATCAGGTAGGGGGTATTGTCAGGGCTATTCAACTCGTTCCTTTGTAGCTGCTTGCTGTGCCGTAACCTACGCCAAACAAGGATGTTCACGGCGATAAAAATTATCACTGTTACACAAAAACTAGCCAGTAATATAGGGTGAAGAATCTCTTTGTAATTCGGTGACAGGTGGTCCTTTTCGGTAAGTTTCATCAACCGCTTTGCCACACTTCCGTTGTAGGGGAGAGGAAGTGCGGGCATTGTAGAGGTCCACGTGAAGTTCGCGAAGTAAGCTCGTTCTCTGATGATTGTCCGTAGGCCAGTCACCATGGAATTCGGGGAAGTCCCGATACAGCCATCTGCTGCGACGAAGATGTTGTTGAAGGATGTGGATCCGTCAGGGCATGATACATTGAAGCCGTCCTTGTCGTATCGTATCCACGAGCCATTATTTAGTCTGCAATTGAATTCTTTATTGTCAAAGGGATAAAGCTTATCCAGACAATTTTCACTTGTATGGGAGAGAGCTCTAGCACTATACCTAACTCGCATGAATCCATCAAGTTTTTACGGAATTCAAATGAGTCAGCTGTACATATTTTTCTATCCATTGCGTCTGAACAGTGAGTTAATTGATTTAAGTCTTTAATGACCGTATATGTTTCCTTGTCTGGGGAAATCAATATGTGTCCTGTCAAACTGGATATAACTGGATTTGAGTGATTCGTCATGAAAGTCGGAAATGGTGATATCCTGTAAGATTGCCAGGCATCAGAAGAATCAAAGGGAATTGTAATCCTAATCTTGTTATTATCTACGTTTACTGTAATTAGGCTGTAATAAAATTCTAACCTATGTTCGTCTAACAAAGGAACATAGCCTAGTTTATCCCTTCCGTTCTCCAGAACTAATTTTAAGTAACGTATAGGCAACAAATGGGGCGACAATACACCTTTAGTTGCTAACGTGATAGCTTCTACATAATCCTTGGATTTCTCAATGAAATGTGCAATTCTGTTATGTATGTGATCTATCTTTGAATCATAATACGTTAATGTTGCTAACAAATCCTGTACTTCCATAATTTGAACGATATTATCTGAATGTTCATTTAACAAATCCATAATTTTATTGATTGAAGCTAACTGATCCCTTAGTTCTGACATAATCAATTCATCTTTATGAGTCAAGAACTCAATTTTCTTATTTTGATTACTAATTTTAAGACGATTGGAAAGTCCTAAACCTAAACTTGCAACAGACCCAAAGATGCTTAATACAGCATAAATGAACGGAATCCGTCTTTCTTTTTGTTCGTGTCCTACAGTCCACATCAAAAGGTCATAAGCCAAAGATCCTGTCTCTCCAGTCTTATTTTTCAAGTCATCAGATAGCATCTCTGCAACTTTTAATGTTGATCCAAGCAAACTCTTAGTAGTCAAATGAAAATGTCTCCTATGCAACTCATCCAATGATGCAGAAAACCTTGAAATGGTGGTTCTTAAGCTAGTGAAATAATTCTCTTGAAGAAAAATTGCTTGCATATGCACTTCGACAATTACGTTGGTTGACGTAATAAAAATGTCTTCTTGTCTTTCAACTATATTGCCATATTTAAAATATATATTCTTAGTCTTAGAACTCATCCCATACGAAAAAAATGTCTGAGCGAACAATATCACTCCCAACAACAAAAAATTCATCTTGGAAACCTGTAACGAGAAAAAACATATGTAATTACTCCTGTATTAAAAAGAAAACTTTTAGTCACAAAAATTAAAATTTTTCCTCACTTCTTTTCCTCTCTTTTCTTTTTAATTTCTTATGTGAGACAATGGTACTATTCTCTCATCCGTGGGTTGGGCTACGTTTTGAATTCTAAACCTATTGGCCGTTAATGTTTCCAAAATGTTAAATGGGCCTTCAAACTTAGGTGTTAGTTTATAGTTGAGCCCTTTTCTGACATTGATTTGAATATAGATGTTATCACCCACGGTATATGTTTTAGTTGGTTTCGCTATTTTATCATGATTCCTTTTCATTATGATTTGTGATTCTTCTAAATTCTTTCGAAGGATATCATATCGACTTATACTTGCATTTATACATTCTTTTAAAGGATTTGATAGATTAGTTGTAGGCGTTAATACATGGAAAGGTGTTCTAACTGGGGTACCATACAATGCTTCATGCGGTGACATTTTAATTGATATATGATATGAATGATTCAGAGTACTCAGTGCCGCCGGTATTGCAATATCCCAGTTGGGGTCTGATCCCCCTAGTGTTACCCTTAATATATTTAATATCTTCCTATTTGCTCTTTCCACTAGCCCATTCGACTCTGGGTGATATATCATGGTATTAACCTTCTTTATGTTGAGGAATTCACACAATGAGGTAAGAAAGTGATTATTAAATTCACCACCCGAGTCTGAGATTATCATGTGTGGAATTCCATGTTTACAAATGTAACACTCGTAAAACTTCCTAGCGCATTCAATCGCAGTTTTAGTTTTAAGCGCTATTAGTTCTGTATATCGAGTTAAAGCATCTATAATTACTAAGAGGTGCTTATTTCCTCTGTCTGACTCGTAAAATCCTGTTAACAAATCTAAATGTATTCTTTCAAAGGGTTGATTGGGAACAGGATAAGCTCCTAGGCTGACAGGTGTTTTCGTATGCCCTTTGTTTTCCTGACATGTGCGACAATTAGCTATGTGTCTTTTTATATCTGTAAGCATTGTGTGCCAATAAAACAATGATTTGGCTTTCTGTGACATTAATGAGAACCCAGGGTGTCCATGTAATGGATTTGAATGCAACCAATTCAGGACAGTGGAAACAAGTGAGTTTGGTACTACTACCTGGTCGTTAGTTACATGTGGTGTATTGCGGGTTTTCCTTGTCACAGTCCTACACAGAATATTATCTTTGATTACATAATTCTGCTGCTTATACTTTATATATTCTTTTTCTTTATGATTGCCTTTCAAAGCATTTATAATTGTTTCTATTTTCTGATCTTTTCTTTGCTCAGTCTGTAACAATTCAGCACTCCAGCCTAAATCTTCTTGTTCAGATATTGTTTTTACAATAGGCATGGATGTTGATATATCTATTAATTCAGCTAAAGACTCCGTACAAGATGACACGGGGTTGCGTGATAATGCATCCGCAATGATATTTGCTTTCCCAGGTAAATACCCGATTCTTGCGCCAAAATCTTGAATGATTAAATGCCACCGAGTTCGTTTAGGGCTGTGATTGAAGCCTTTAAAGAACTCTGTTAGTGGTTTATGGTCAGTAAGAACCTTAACGGGATAACCGTAAATTATGAACTTAAAATGCACTAGCGAATTAACAATAGCTAGTCCTTCCTTGTCTATTACTGCATACTTACTTTCGGAAGTTCTCAATTTTCGAGAATAGAAAGCTATCGGGAAAAACTGTTTATCATATTGCTGAAGCAATACCCCTCCTACTCCTAAGTCTGAGGCGTCTGTTGCAATGAAGAATTCCTTACTGAAGTCAGGAAATTTTAAGATAGGAGAACTACACAGTTCATCTTTCAAAGTATTAAACGCCTGTTGATGTTGCTCAGACCATATGAAATCTACGCCCTTCTTCGTAAGATCAGTTAAAGGAGCGGCTATTATTGAATAGTTGCGTATAAAACGCCTGTAATATCCACTACAACCCAGAAATTGCTGTATTCCCTTGACATTAGTAGGTATGGGAAAATTACGTATAGCCGACACCTTATCATGGACTACTTTAAGACCTTGGCTTGACACCATGAAACCCAAATATATTAATTCTGTTTTGAAAAATTCACACTTACTAATCTTTACCCTTAAGTTATGTTGTCTTAATCTCTGTAGTACTAGTTCTAACTTACGTAGATGTTCCTCTAAGGTGTTGGAAAAGATTACAAGATCATCCATATAGGCATGCAATATATCCCCTAACAAGTCTCCAAACACTATGTTAATCATTCTTGTAAATGTTATAGGAGCACAACGTAAACCAAAAGGCATCCGTAAAAATTCATAATGTCCCCTGGCTGTGCTGAAGGCTGTGTATGGGATACTATCTTCTTCTAATGATATCTGGTGAAAGCCTTTAAGTAAGTCCAAGCTGGTAAAATATTTATTCTGACCTAACAAAGACAAAATATCGTCAGTACATGGCACTGGGAATCGATCAGGGATCGTTTCCTCGTTTAGACGACGAAAGTCGACGCAGATACGCCATGTTCGATCTTTTTTCGGTACAACTATTAAAGGAAAATTATAAGGGCTATTTGATTTTCTAATGACTCCTTCCTCTAACATTTTACCTACTTCATCATTTATTTCATTCTGGAATTTCATAGGGAGTCTGTACGAGGGTACATATATAATTTTCTGTTTGTCTTTTAACCTTATTTGATGCTCGATCACATCTGTTTTTCCTAAGGATCCATCCGTAGTGGAAAAGACATCTGTATATTTATTTAAAAGTTCAAAAATTTTCTGCTGAATTTCTTCGTCTTGAATGTCCTTACTGACTTTATTTTTAATAGATCGTAAAAGGGATTCATCCGCAACTGATTGAGAGTGATTGATTTCAGCAACGGTAAGAATACGATGTTTATAAACTTCTACATCCAAGATATGTTGATTTTTGTGAATTACTAAAGTGTTATTTAAATGATTACAGACTTCGATATTACATTGCTGATGTGAGCCTACTGTATAAATAGCTTGTGTGACAGACAATCCGTTGGTTTTCAAAGTATCGGAAAGGATTAATATTTCAGATCCCGGTAGTGTTTTCTTTATTTGCACTATTAAATTCGAAGGTATGTTTGGTTCGATATATTGCGTGCAAGATGATATTACGGGTGAACGAGAATTCTGCTGGGTCGCGTATATTATTTCTTTATTAGTGAGACAAGTTATTGGTTCTTCAACGTACGTTACGGTTACATTTGTCGTCTCCTTTTTATCCAAAACTGACTTTAAAGTATTAGAAGACTTATAGAATTTCCCTTTGATATACACGCCGTGCTTTGCAGGAGCTAAGATAATGTTTTGATTTCCCATAGATGGGTATCCTATAATTACAGCTGGATACATATTAATGTTTTTCACAACAACAAATGTATCGGCAAACGTGCGATTACCGACTCTGAACTGAATATGAGTTATGCCTATGACGTTTAATTCATTATTTCCTATACCTGAAAGTCTAATTCCTGATTTTTCAATCGGAAAGTTCGAAAACAACAAATGATGCGTCTTCAAATCCATAATATTACGTGGACTACCAGAGTCAAAAAATAACGTAAAGGATTTGTGTTCTAAATTTACAGCATATAAGGTTGGCCGTAACTCATTTTGGCTTATTATTGTATGAATACGTTGCAAATCTACGGGAGCATGCACTGTTTTACTTAATTCGGCCGTGTGTTTCATAGGAAAATCTATTGTCTCACAATTATCTGATAAAACATTAAATTGATTATTCAATACTATTGATGTTGACATAAATGACCTTGACCCAACATCACTCTCTTCCCCTCTAGAGTTAACTATGTGGTATTTGCTTTGCTCTGCACATTCTGAAAATTAGGCTGACTTTGCGAGGTCTGGTTTGACGGCCCAGGCTCAGCGATATTTGAAGAAGTGTTTGTTTGTTTCGGACTCTGAACTGCATTGACATTTTGTTGTTTCTTCTTATTGTTAAAATGAGGATTTTTCTTTTTATTTCCATATGGAACTGACTGTGGAATTGACTGTGCATTTCTAGGATATTGTTGTGTCTTACGCGCGTAACATTGACTATAAGAATGTGATCCTGTGTTGTGAACTGAACAAAATTTCGTTCTACAGTCTGCGCTTATGTGACCTTGACGTTTGCAGTTGTAACACGTCACTCCCGCTACTGGATTATTAATTACGTTCACTGTTTGTGGTTTTGTTTCATTCTTAGCAAAAACTTGAGTTAACACGGGATCGAGATCTGGACACTTGGACATGTGTTTCTTTATCTGTTTATAGACATCCAATTCCGTACTTGCAGGCATTAACTTCTTATCAAAGCACCGCACTAAAGCTTCAGGCAACATAAGTGTCATGCAAGTTAAATACATTAATCGTAAAAAATCTTTCACGGAGATATTATCGTTAGTAACCCAAGTGGAATTACCTAAAATGTCCTGATATTCGTTAAGCCTATCAGCTATGAGAGCTGCTCTCTCAACAACATTAAGCCGATTCATAGTGACTTGATTAAGTGTATTTCGTAACGTTAACACTACATCCAAAGCTTCCTCACCCCCATAGATCGCGCGTAACCTAACTTTGAAATCATCCCAAGTAACTGCTTCCTGAAATGAAACACCTCTTAAATACGCACTCGCATCCCCCTTAGAAAAATCTATAAAACTTTTAGCTTCTTGTAATTGTACAAAAGGATCTACGATTTGTTTGGCATTTAAATGGGCATCAACGGATGAAATCCATGACTCCACATTTTGTGGCAAGAATCCGTTGACACGGCCTTGAAAAGGAAGGATTGCTGACCTGGCATTTACAAGCGTCACAATTGGAGGAGGATTAGCCTGGCCTACACCACTAGGTCCAGGGGTAGGGCTGACAGGAGGAGCCATGACTGCTGTATTTTTTTTTTCTATCTCTTTGACCCCTTTCAATCCTATCAAAATATCTATATGAGTACAGACGCCCACTGCGTAAACGCATATGTATAATAAAATTCCCCCAACAATGTTACTAATCCCAATACATTTCCCCCCAAGAGTTTATGAAAGAAAAAGGAATTAGCACAAAGAAAGAAAAATTCAAAATGAGAATTCGGAGTTTCTTATAACAAAGTTTAGGAATTCACTCACCCCAGTAATAATTGACCAACGACTTGTGATAACTACACTTCACTGCCCAAACTGAAATGAATACAAAATCTCTGTACTTAGCATTATATGAAGTCGACTCGTCGTCTCTCTCTCTCTCTCTCTTGATGTTTTGTTAGCGATGTCTCGTTCTAGTTTCTTGTTGTTTGTAGTTCTTCCTGGATATGTCTTGCAATAGTTGAACGCCAGTCCTTGGGTTTCCTAGGATGTTGATTGAAGATTCACTTTGTATACTAACATATGTTGGTGTTAGCATTTCCGTTGGACTTAGTAAAAATTGTAGATTCTTGTAGATAGTTTTGAGTTCTTGAAGATCTTTATCAGGTATTACAGCTTTTATTTTGAAGTCTTGAAGATCATTCTCTGGTTTTACAGCTTTTATGTTGAAGTCTTGAAGATATATCTCTGGTTTTACAGCTATTTATTTTGAAGTCTTGAAGATATTTCTCTAATTCTTAGAGTTTAATCGCTGTCTTAGAGTTTAACCGCTGCCACCATTTATTGGTGTGCTACTGTCTTAAGCACACATTTGAGTATGAGTTGTTTTCAGATGTATTTAAATGGTTTACTGAACACATTTTAGTGGTTTTTAAGTTTTATTGTGAATAAACAACTGAGTTAAACATCTCCATCACTGGAGGAAGCTGTGTTGGTCCACATGACCAATTCTGGTGAAGTTTAGATACGAACTGAATAAATTACCGATATCCCAAATATCGTATACTTGCTTTAATTTAGCTAAGTGACGGAATCGGAAGACACCTGCATCCGGTGACGTCACAAACTTTCACACGAAGAGACAATGTGTTGACATTAAGAAAGAATGGCAACTCAGCATCTTACATCCTGCTTACAATTTGAGTGACCATAGCAAATCTCACGGTTAGCTCTTCCAACCAACATGACATATTACGTCATTTGTTTTAAACATGTAATATTACTATTCTAACTATAACATATATATATATATATATATATATGTGTGTGTGTGTGTGTGTGTGTGTGTGTGTGTGTGAAGAGAGTGAGGACGGCTGGCTCAAGAATTGAAGAGACAGTGAAGATGGAAATGGAAGGTTGTTAAAAGGAGAGGAGGCAAGGAAAAGGTGAGCGGGATATTTTGAAAGTTTACTGAATGTTGAGGATAATAGGGAGGCAGATATAATTGCTGTTGCAGGTGTTGAGGTGCTGGTGATGGGAGATGAGAATGCGAGATATATTACAATAGAGGAAGTGAGGAGAGCACTAGATGAGACGAGAGTAGGAAAAGCATCTAGTATGGATGGTGTGAGAGCTGAGATGTTGAAGGGAGGGGGTGTGACTGTACTTGAATGGTTGGTGAGATTGTTTAATATGTGTTTTGTGTTGTCAATGGTACCAGTAGATTGGGTTTGTACATGTATTTTACCACTATATAAGGGTAAACGAGATGTGCATGAGTGTTGTAATTCAAGAGGTATTACTTTGTTGAGTGTAGTTGGAAAAGTGTATGGTAGAGTAATGATTAATAGGATTAAGGATAAAACAGAGAATACAATCTTAGAAGTGCAGGGTGGTTTTAGATGAGGTAGGGGTTGAATGAATCAGATTTTCACAGTTAGGCAGATATGCGAGAAATATTTAGCAAAAGGTAAGGAGGTGTATGTTGCGTTTATGGATCTGGAGAAAGCGTATGATAGAGTTGATAGAGAAGCAATGTGGAATGTG
>NC_090738.1:77231125-77233625 GCF_036898095.1 Palaemon carinicauda
CCTTGCCAACAGTAAACTCCAACTCCTTCAGGATGTGTTGAGCAACCTTGACAGACACAGTTGCAGCTGTAAGTTCTAACCTAGGTATATTCACCACCTTTTTGGGAGATACTCTTGATTTTCCCATGACAGGATTTGACTGAACTTGGTTTCCATCGTGAAGAACAACGTATGGTGCAACACCATAACCAACTGTACTTGCATCGCTGAATAATACAAGACTTGAACCTGTCACATTACCAAACCCACTTGACTTGAAGCATCTTGGTATTGAAAGCTGCTCAAGTAAATGAAGACCTTGTATCCAATGTTGCCACCTTCCAGCTGGCTCATCTGGAATCCTCTCATCCCAGTCCAAACTCTCAACTTGACTCAATTCTTGTAACAGTTTCTTGGCTGGGAAGATGATTGGAGAGAGCAACCCAAGGGGATCATATAATGATGAGATAGTTGATAACAATCCTCTTCTGGTGAATGGATTATCCTTGAGCTCAATTGAGAACTTGAATGAGTCTTCTTTAAGGTCCCATGACATTCCTAAGGCTCTTGTCATTAAACTCTCCATGTCAAGATTAAACTTGTCACTTTCAACCGAACAATCTTCAGCAGGCAAAGCTTCAAGGACATCACTTGAATTGCTGACAAATTTAGTTAACCTAAATCCTCCTTCACCAGTTGCAGATACCAAATCCTTCACCAACTTCACTGCTGTAGGAACATCAGCACATGACTTCAAACAGTCGTCAACATAGAAATTGTGCCTTATGGTGTTGCCAACAGTTGAATCATACTTCTCATCTGCTTTGTCTGCTGTGGCCTTCAATGCAGTATTTGCAATACTCGGTGATGAGATTGCTCCGAAAATGTGAACAGCCATTCGGAATTCTTCAAGAGGTCGATTGATGTCACCATTAGGTCACCACAAGAATCTAACATAGTCCTGATTCTCAGGTGGAATCTTTATTTGAAAGAACATAGCTTCAATATCTCCAATGAATGCATAAACCTCCTGCCGGAATCTAATGAGTACTCCTGTCAATGAATTGGTGAGGTTTGGACCCAGTAGCAGAACACCATTTAATGACACACCTTCCAACTTGGCACTACAGTAAAAAACAACCCTAATCTTCCCTTTTTGGGGATGAAAAACTGCGTGATGAGGAAGATACCAAACAGGAATCTTATTGACCTCATCATCCAGGATCTTGTAAGCATAGCTTTTTTCAAACAACTTGTCCATGAATGCTGTGTACTGCCGTCTGTAATCTTCACTATTTTTCATCCTCCTCCTTTGCCACTTAGCTCTGCTAATATCCTGCTTCTTACTGTTAGGAAGATTCAAATTGCGATCTCTGAAAGGCATGGGTAGCTGAAAGTGACCATCTCTAAATTCAATGTCATCCTGGCACCTTTTCACAAATCTTGTGTCCTCAAAAGATAAGCCACGCTCATCAGGAACTGACCCAAGATCCCTTTCTGAAAAATCTAACTCAAAGTACTTCCTAATACCTTCAACAGTAATACAGTCAGTAACATGTTGAAAATCAGATGCAAGTAACCTGTGACATGAAACCCCATTTGAACTAAGCTTAACATGTACAGGCCCATTAACTGTCCATCCATGCAAATATCTTACTGCAAAGGGACCATAACCTGAAATGGGTACAACCTCTAAAGGTTGTAAAGCTGTTGGACAGTTACTACCTATCAAAATTCCTATGTCTAACTCTGGCTGATGCACTGGAATATTATTAATAACACTTGATAAATGAGGCCAATCCTTTAACATTTCATACCTTGGAATTTGATCATGATTAACAGGAATATCCTTTTGTGTGAATACCTTTGGTAATACAACATCATTATCACCATGTATATCAGCAACAACAAGACCATTTACAATAAAGGTTTTAACTGTATCAGTCCCATGCATCAACTTGATAGCTGTTTCAACACCTTTACAGTTTAATTGATCCTTGATACTATCTTTAATGAAACAACCTGTACTGCCCGTATCATAAAAGGCATAAGTTTGTACTATATTTTCGCTACCCTTTACACGTAATTGCACAGGCAAGATTGATTGCAACACTGTATCAGAAATTGTACATGCAGAAGACCTCACATTACTTAGAGTTTGAGTATTACCTTGACCTAGAGTGCGACCTTTACCTTGAGTACCATCTTGACCCTTAGCACAACCTTGACCTGTACTTTCAGACTGTGCACTAGCTTGTGACACAATTGCACTGTTGCTCTCAAGCATCCTAAAATTCTCAATGTGCAGAGTGGTAGGATGCCTTTTATTACATGTCTTGCACTGCCGTCGATTAAAACACCTTTTTGAAGTGTGGTTATTGCCCAAACAACTGAAGCAAAGACGGTTGACTAACAAATTCTCGCCTTTCATCCACACTCCTGTGCAGAAATTGAGGGCACTCCTCAAGGTCATGATGACCACTACAGAGTTGACATTTCCTAGTATACTGGTTGGCAGAAT
>NC_090738.1:77246041-77251041 GCF_036898095.1 Palaemon carinicauda
GGAATGGGAATAAGGCAATAAATAAATGATGAGAATATATTAACAATAAATCATTCTAAAAAAAAGTAACAACGTCAAAACAGATATGTCCTATATAAACTATTAACAACGCCAAAAACAGATATATCATATAAAAACTATAAAAAGACTCATGTCATCCTGGTCAACATGAAAACATTTATTCCAACTTTGAGCTTTTGAAGTTCTACTGATTCAACTACCCGATTAAGAAGATCCTTCCATAACTTGGTAACAGCTGGAATAAAACTTATAGAGTACTGTGTAGTATTGAGCTTCATGATGGAGAAGGCCTGGCTATTAGAATTAACTGCTTGCCTAGTATTACGAACATGATAGAATTGTCCAGGGAGTTATGAAAAATATTATGCAACATGCGTAATTAACTAATTGAACGACGGTGCCAAAGATTAACATCTAAATCAAAAATAAGAAAGTTAATAGACCGTAAGTTTCTGTCCAACAAATTAAGATGAGAATCAGCAGCTGAACACCACACAGGAAACAATACTCAAAACAAGATAGAATGACAGAATTAAAACACTTCTTCAGAGCAGATTGATCACCGAAAATCTTGTAAGACTTTCTCAATAACCCAATATTCTGTGCCATTGAAGAAGACAGATCTAATATGTTTCTCAAAAGTAAACATGCTGTCGAGAATCACACCTAAAATTTTAAAAGAGTCATACAAATTTAAAGAAACATTATCAATACTGAGATCTGGATGTTGAGGAGCCACCGTCCTTGACCTACTTACAATAATACTTGAGATTTGTTAGGATTCAACTAGATACCCTATAATTTGCACCATGCAATAATTTTAGCTAAATCTCTATTAAGGGATTCACCAACCCCAGATCTACATCCAGGGGATGGAATTGATGCAAAGAGAGTAGCATCATCTGCATATGCAACAAGCTTGTTTTCAAGGCCTAACCACTTGTCATGTGTATATAGTATGAAAAGTAATGGGCCAAGAACACTACCCTGTGGAACACCGTATATCACATTCCTATACTCACTTTGCTGCTCATCAACAACAACTCTTTGAGATCTATTACTTAAAAGATCAAGAAACTACCCACCCACTCCCAACTGTTTCAGTTTAAAAACAAGGGCCTCATGATTAACACGGTCAAAGGCAGCATTAAAATCAAGGCCAATCATACGAACTTCCTGACTACAATCAAGGGATTTCTGGACAGCATTGGAGATTGTAAGGACATCACATGCTCCAATGCCTTTACAAAAAGCAAATTGCAAAATAGGGAATAGATGATTACCTTCAGCAAACCTATTAAGACGTTTTGCCTGAAGACGTTCAAACATTTTTGATAATACTGGAGTTATGGATATTGGGCGGTAATCAGTGGGACTTGAGCTACCACAAACACATTTACATAGAGGAGTAACATTACCAATTCTCCAACTAGTGCTAAAAGCTCCTCTTCTTGCTAACTTGCACAAAATAGCAGATAACCATGAAGCCAAGAAATCTGCTGTCTTCATAAAAAACAAAGGAAAAATACCTTTTGCGTCTACACCTCCTTAAGCATCAAGGTCTATCAGCAGAACTTTAATCTCATGAGATCGAAAAGCTAAACTAGTTAGTTCAGCCTCAGGAAAACAGGAATGAGGAAGTTCAAGTTTTTCATTTTAACTGTCAAAAACGTCAGCCAAAAGGGTTGCCTTTTCCTTTGGACAGTGAGTGACTAAGCCATCTGGTTTAAGCAAAGGAAGAACTGTTGCATCTACACCAAAGAATACAGATTTAAGGGTAGACCACCATTTATGTTCCTAAGTTGTACCAGAAAGGGTTTCTTTTGTGGTTAAATTGTACTCCTTTTCAGTTGAGGCATAAACTCTCTGAGCAAAAGCTCGAAGCTGAGTATAGTTGTTCCAGGTCAAATCTGATATGTTACCCTTCCAAAGATCATAGGGCTCCTGCTTCTCCAAATATGCACGTCTACAATCATCATTGAACCACGGTTTGTCCTTCACTCGGTACCTTAGCACACGAGAAGGGATACGCCTATCAATAATGTTGACTAGATTCTCATTCAAAGGGACAACAAGATCTACGCTACTATATCATTGTGACCAATTGAACCACAAAATACAAACAACGGAAATTATCGAGGCATATAATAAAAAAATTCAGAAAAATCTTTAACATTTTGAAATATGAGATTTCAAAAATAATTTATTTCTAACTACATTATAAAGAAAGAAAGAAAATTTTGTCTTTCATTTTAACCATTAAACGGAATTTTTATACGAGATTGAAATTTCGTCTATCCTTGCATCGTTACATGAACAAAATGATTGATTATTGAGATACATCAGCTAGAATGATCTTACAAAATTTTAAAGTAACTCCTTTTAGTAAATATAATTCTAATGATAATAAACCTTTCATAGATCAATGGATCTTCAACTGGGGAAAAATATCACGTTCGTAAGTGATAAATTTCCTCAATGTTCGAATCTCTTCAATATTCAAATAAACTATATCTATACTTAATAAAATGAAGCATGTCTTATTGCCTACTAAATCAATTTGTGAGCAGAACCAAGTGAACAATAACGTGTTTTTTCATATGACGTGATCCTTCATAAGAGTCTGGTGATCGATCCCCTGTGGTTCTATCAAAGCAAGATTAAGAACAACTTTCCTATACTGGATTATCTATAAACTAAGTAAATTCATTTAGCAGATTATGATAAGTAACGTTAGAAATATAGATTTTTTATTATTTATTGAAACTTCTCTCTCTCTCTCTCTCTCTCTCTCTCTCTCTCTCTCTCTCTCTCTCTCTCTCTCTCTCTCTCTCTCTCTCTCTCTCTCTCTCTGCAGGGTTCAATGTAAATAGTTGTCTAGTGTTTGTTTAACATGAAACATTAATTGCTTTATAATTTAATTATCGAGTTAATTAATGATGACCTTAATTGCAGTCATTAAACACAAAGTTTCTGCTAAATTATTCAAACCAAGATTCAGGATAATAGTTCATGGTGATATCCTCTAAAACACACACACACACACACACACACACACACACACACACACACACAAAGAAAGAAAATAAAAGAAAGAAAAAACAATCTTGTTCTGAATGTTAAAATCGAACAACAGACAAATGAACATACAAACAGCATGGAATTTGCTGCTCACATTTATTTATTCTATTCATATATATTAAGGATTGTTTTTTTTTTTTTTCTATTTACAATATTTCTAGATTTTTATGTTGAAGAATTGAAAAATTGAAGATCCAGTAACCCTCGACAGGATTCGAACAATAGTTAGGCCAAACAGTAATATATTAGGAAGTTTTTAGAAGATTGGTGTTCTATATAAGGTAAGCATTTTGATTTTGAAATTAAAAGTATCTTACATATATTCAAAAAGATATGCTAATAATATCTAACAAATATACAATGGCAATTACTTTTATTATCTTAAAAGTATGCAATAGCATCTGTTAATAATATCTCACAAATATTTCTGGAGTAGACCCTCTTTTAAAGAGGTTTTATTGAGAGTAATGCTGTCTCATTGGCGTTAAATTTGTGATTAACTTTTTCTATTCTTCTTATTATCTTTTTCTCGTCATTGTTATAATCCGCCAGTAACTGGGAAATGGAAATATTTTCATGAGGAAGGGGATGGAAACTATATCATTTAGAATTCTTCTTTAATATATCACTACATATTACAAAAGTACAGATAATAAGTACAAAGTATGTCTTTGCCTTGAAACACTATCACTATGTCTGTGTGCACAGAGTAATGTTCACTTATGTACAAAAAACTGAAAATTCGTAGATTTAAGTATAACAAATTCTTCAAACCAAGCAGTTTCGAGCTGGCAATTGACGTGAATTTTTTAAGAGCTATATATTATCACCGTCCATAACAATATTTGTTATCTGATGATAATAATTCTGTATTGAAAGCGAAAAAATAGTGCAACTCATATAACTAATTAATGATAAATAATTTTAAAACTTGTTTATCCATTTTTAATCAAAATTGAGAAAATATATTTTTATAATTGTGCAATGGAACAGTTGATAATGTCTATTGACATTCTGATAAGAACAAATAATTAATAGAATGAAATAGGAATTATTGTTTCTTTTTATCGTGGAATGTATAACTGGATTTTTTTTAGTAAATGTATTGTGATGACCCTACACACACATACATATATATATATATATATATATATATATATATATATATATATATATATATATATATATATATATATATATATATATATATATATATATGTATATATATATATATATATATATATATATATATATATGTATATATATATATATATATATATATATATATATATATATATATATATATACTGTATATATATATATATATATATATATATATATATATATATATATATATATATATATATATATATATATATATATATATATATATATATATATATATTCTTAGCACCCAGGTACATTCAGGTTTGGGGACCATTCTGTCATTTTCGCTTTCGATATATTAACTAAATTCCTAGAGGATTCCTGGGCTAAATTCATCAAAAGGATAGCCAGTTCCTTGTGATGTGCAGTGCCTATCTAAATAAGGCTAGTGACCCCTACCGGTCAATACTTATTCCAGGAAGATCATCCGACAGGCATCAGGAGTAAAAGCCGAAAAGACATCTTGTCTATCGCCTTAAACCCAATCCGTCACCTTGCTGCCAAGACTTCATTGAGATTTAGGGGGCCATTTCCTCCACACCAAAATTTCAAGTTACTCCACCAAGTTGCTCATCCGCTTATATGATCGTTGGCAAACATACATTAAAATATATACCGCCTAGCACGGGAAGAAAATAAATATTATGAATAATTAATTAGCATTACTATAAATAAAGTCATTTGACAAATATAAATGAATAATATATGAAATCCATGTAAATAAAATCATG
>NC_090738.1:77256041-77258541 GCF_036898095.1 Palaemon carinicauda
AGAACAAACATTAAGCAGTGAGCAACAAAAAGAACCAAAAAGAAAAGGACACATGGAAAAGGGTACAAAGCTGGAACATTCTAACTAAAATCTGGCAACAATGAGAGGCCGCTGGAAACTCATGACACCCTTGCACCAAGTGTATTAGAAAACTTAGGGTTTAAATATCTCGTTTATGGAGCCTTCATGTAGGAATAAACAATAAAAGTACAAAGTAAGGCTATCATAATAATTATATATTGATTTTTTAAACAAAACAACCTAAAATTTAAAGCAAATCCTTGGAAGCTAATAACTCAAAAAACATACTTATTCACACTTAGATACATTTTTAGTACTTATTTATTGTTAAATTTCAGAGAGAAAGATATCATTGAAAAAGGGAAAACAAATCACACACTTTGGTGTAACATAATTTTGATTTTCTTTTTCTCTTTTTTCATGATTATTTTACGTCTAGACAAAGGAAATTAAGAAAAAGAATCATTAAAAAGAAGGGATGATAGAAAATCTGTCACAAAGAATTGTCCGATTTATAAAGAAGTTTTGATAATGTGATTTTCAATACAAATGGTGTCATATAAGCTGAGGAAAATGTATCTACTCTTTTTTCTAAATCCTGATTTATGTTGATAGATCAAAAAGCTTTAGTTCAAATGACTTGAAATATGTATATGATGAAGGTATTACATGTGTTAAACATATATAGATAGTATATATTTTGAATAATTAGAAAAAATAATGTAAGACACAGTGGATGTCCCCTAAAATCTATTTTATTTAAAGTATAAAATCATCACAGTACAGTTCTGCTTTGTATACTACAATCACTCACAAATATTTTACATAAATCTACAAATAATATACATGAACTCACTCGTATATATTACTTGAGTTTGCAGGTTTTAATTACTGCATACAAAACATTCACACACACACACACACACACACACACACACAGTCTTTCTCTCATACTATACAAAATTATGGTATTCTAACACTCAACAGCGACACTAGTATCTTCAGCTGTAAGGATGATGACAACGCTGCATAAACGATGATGACGATAACAAAGTCGATGACAATGATAAGGCTGATGATGATGATAGACCTGTACAATTCAATGAATGCGATGATGAATGATGATGACGTCGTTACTGCACGGGCATAATGAGGCATTTTAAGCAGTTCTGAATCGCCTCATCCTCATCAGATATCGGTGCTGGGTTGTCGTCATCTGCTTGTGAGAGAAGCACAGAGGCTCCCACTCTACTCGTAGAGGATCGAGGTTCACATGAAGGCTCTTTTGCTGGAGGCGCTGATGGTGTAGCTGGCTTTTTCAATTTTGTCAAGAACATGGTGATAGGTATTTACTGTTGTTGCTTTTTCTTTTGTTGCAAAAATTCCCTTGTATAATGCCATAACCCTATCAACACAGCTGCAAAACTCGACAGCTCTATCCATGTTCTCATCGAATTCTTGTGCAAAGCGTTGCAATGCCCTTGCCATGCTTTCAGTCTTATTCATTTCTTAGTCTTGCTCTTTCACTCTCTTCTTCACTTGCTAATATCGTCATTTCAAGGAGGTCTTCTTCTGTCAGCGGGTCTGAATGGGCCTCGATAAATCTGTTCATGTCTTCTTCCATCATGTCAACAAATCCTTCATCCTTAATTGTGCGGGCCAGCGCCACCGCCTTCTCCACTGCTGAGTGATGGATTTCGTCAGGAGCGAATCCTGCGTAATCATGAATAATTTCATCCAACTAGAACTGATGGTTTCTGTTTTCATTTCTTGCAATGCTTGCTGCAAGGTAGTCAAACATGACGTAATGTTGTACTTGCTGCAGTACTTTTTCAACGTGAAGCCTTCTTTGTCGTTTTTGTCATTGTCAACTGCCGCGATGAGGCCCTCTATCCTCGCACAAGTGTAGAGTGCCATAAATGCAGGAATAACCCCTTGATTCATCGGCTGTATAGGCGCTGTGATGTTAAGATTCAGAAACTTGATCTGCATCTCATCATACTGCAGGTCCATTGCATGGCCTCCTGCACATTCCATCAAGAGAAAGACCATGAAAGGGAGGCCCTTCTCAGCCAGATATAGCTTTAGCTCAGAAACAAAGCAGTGAATGAACCAGTCGGCTATCAGCACTTTAGTTATCCAGGCCTTTGTGTTACTCATTCAATAGACGGATAGCATAGACTTACTTTTATTTTCAAGGCCCGTGGAATTTTTGCCTTATAACTAAGGCCTGGCTTAATCATAAAGCGTGCAGCATTACCATGCATGACAATTGTGACTCGGTCCTTGTGCACCTTGTAGCCTGGTCTGTGCACTTCATACATGAAGAAGAATGTACGTGATGGCATTCTCTTCAAAAAACGACCTGTCTCGTCCATGTTGAAAACTTGCTCGGGGAGGTACTGGCCATCCTTGATAGTTTTTTTAAATTCAGCCTCCATGTAAGGATGGGAAGCATCGGTGTCGGCAGAGGCAGTCT
>NC_090738.1:77283541-77291041 GCF_036898095.1 Palaemon carinicauda
TTGGTCTTACCTTTACAATTCTGTGGAAATGTGAAGGATGTGAATAAACAATTGCACAGAATGGTATATCTAAACTACAAACAACACTGCATACTATCATTACTATTAGGATGCTTTACAGTCAACGTTATTCAGGATATTGCAACATTTTGTATAGCCTGTGTGATGCTGCATATGTATAAGCAGTGATGCTCTCTCTCTCTCTCTCTCTCTCTCTCTCTCTCTCTCTCTCTCTCTCTCTCTCTCTCTCTCTCTCTCTCTCTCTCTATTATAACTTAATAATCTCATGCAAAATCTTACGCAAATAACAATGGTAGATTTGAATGAAGAGTGTTTCCTTATAGTACATGTGTGCTTTAAGATATTTTTGTAGTAGATAATTCTACAACTTTGATAATGCTTTCTCATATAAAATTTCAGATTTTATGCGTAATTATTATTTTATATGACGATTATTACTAGTTAAGCATATATGCAATGGGTGAAATATATGTGATTCTAGGCATGCAGTTGTCGTTTGATAAAATGTACTATTAAATTCCATTTTTTTTTTGGTGGGGGAGGGGGTTAACACCCCTTAATTACTGCATATTATATGTTATTATTATTATTATTACTATCCAAGCTACAACCCTAGTTGGAAAAGCAAGATGCTATAAGCCCAGGGGCTCCAACAGGGAAAAATAGCCCAGTGAGGAAAGGAAATAAGGAAATAAATAAATGAAGAGAACAAATTAACAATAAATCATTCTAAAATAAGAAACAACGTCAAAACAGACATGTCATATAATAAACTATCAACAACATCAAAAACAAATATGTCATAAATAAACTATAAAAAGACTATGTCCGCCTGGTCAACAAAAAAGCATTTGCTCCAACTTTGAACTTTTGAAGTTCTACTGATTCAACCACCCGATTAGGAAGATCATTCCACAACTTGGTCACAGCTGGAATAAAACTTCTAGAGTACTGCATAGTATTGAGCCTCGTGATGGAGAAGGCCTGGCTATTAGAATTAACTGCCTGCCTAGTATTACGAACAGGATAGAATTGTCCAGGGAGATCTGAATGTAAGGGATGGTCAGAGTTGTGAAAAATCTTATGCAACATGCATAATGAACTAATTGAACGACGGTGCCAGAGATTAATATCTAGATCAGGAATAAGAAATTTAATAGACCGTAAGTTTCTGTCCATACTCTTGAACAGAGTTAATATTGTCTCGTATTGGTAAAAGTTTGATATAGTTTTCATAATCAACAGTTCAAAGATTTTCTCTTATTTATAAATGGTATTTTTACTCTTGAACAGGATAACATTGCTATATCACATATTAGCAAGTGAATATAATATTAGTTTCTAATCTTTTAAATAGGACCTAAATTGATTATTAAGTCATGATATCTCTTAACTAATTGAATTATTATATCAATGTTGGAAACTAATCTGCATCTGTTTAGAAATGTGCAGTTCATAGATCCGAGCCTGCAAAACATACATGATAAGTAGAGTTGAGTGATCCCATATATTTGTTCAGATTTGAAACTAATGGGTAAGAAAATACTGTCAATCACACAAATTACATTTTTATCCCCATTATTCAAAATATATAAGTATAGGCATTTTGAGTGGCCATATTGGAAAATAGTTGCTATGGCAACCACAACACGTCCGAGTGAGGTACGTCTTAAAATTATCATATATGGTCTGAATAAACTGTATACCAAATTCCATACATGTTTCACATAATATATGTGAGAGTAAAATCCGAGGAATGAAAGATATTTGAAAGTGTGGATGGCTGAGCCTGAATTGAAACTTCACATCTCACCAACCACTCGTTAAACTAAATAAGCTATCAGGTGAAGCAAGGATGCCATACGTAGCGTAACCGTAAATATTTCACTTTTTTTTTATTTAGTACTTCATGGTAGTCAAATTGTGTTATTAAATTCATATTATAATCATATATTAACAAAAAATGAGAAAACAAAACTGTAGATATACATTTTGAAAACAATATTTTACAGAAAATTTTAATGCTGGTGAACGAATCGGTTGGCAGCATTGCTCGAGTCTTGTGTTTACATCTGATGATGTGCGGACTCGGAGTGCGTGTCAAGTTAAACCTAACCTTAGTTTATACTCCTGTGCTTCCTGTGTGTGTTTTCTTTCTTAAAGTTTATTGGTTATTTTAGGAATTGTTAATACTTGACATGATATCGAGCATTGATAGTGAGTGTGCTCATGATCCACAGACCACCACATGGAGTGATAGTTGCCTATATATTAAGTTTTCCATCGAAAAACAACTCATGCTGCAAGTGCGAAGAGGTAACACATGGTGTGGAGATTTACGTATTCCTCAGGTTCCAATTCCGAGTCCGATATTGATGATAGAGACATCAATCCGGATAATAATCTTCCTGGTGAAAGTGTTGAAGCAAGTGATACCTCATCAAGAATTTTTTTTTTTTTTTTTTTATTTATTTATTTATTTATTTATTTTTTTTTTTTTTTTTTTTTTTTTTTAACGAGAAAACCGTAATTGTCAGCTCTAGTTGCTAGTAGGTTAGTCAAGACAATCGGGCACCTGCTCTTCACATGGCGGCTGGAAATAAGTGTTACTACTCCTTTTGCATGCTGTTTTACTATTATCATTACTCTTGATTTCATTATTATTTGCATTATAATTTTCTTGGTCGTGTCCTTATGTGTATATAATAAGGGTCAACAGTAATGTACTCTATATAACTTTAGCATTGGTGTTCATCTATGTGGCAGTCAACCATGCCATTAATCACATACCATATGATTAATTATTCCGTAAAACTTTAGTTTGGTCATTCTAGGGGACTTAATCATTCATTTAAACCTAACCTGAAGCAAATCATAATGGTCTGACTGCATTACGAAGTACTTTGTGTCGTCAACCTTGCAATTTATCATGCAATCAGTCAGGTACCATGTGATTAATCATACTATGAATCCTGTCCTTGGTCAGGGGACCGAAAAATTCATTTAAACCTTGTGTGATGAGAATTATAAGGGTCAGATTGAGTTATTTATTAAGTTCATCATTTTCTTACAATCGATCATACCATCAATCGTGCCAGTCAGTTGATCAATCATACGTGGGACTGACTCATGCTTAGTCACTGTTGGGATCTTGAAGTATCCAAAAAGAATAGAAGTAAAAGTCCCATGCTATGCCTGCAGAAAAATTCTTTGCTTCAACTCTAAACCACCTGGCAATGACTTGTCCTTTTCCAGGATAGTTTGTGCTAATACCGCATCATAATTTCCAGCAACATGTCAAAGTCAAAATTCTTTATTCCATCAATAACAATGGTTATTATGTAAAATAAATAAAATGGTTATATATACAAATAAGTTCAATTTCATACACATTCCGTCAATGTATTTCGCGGTAAATCAATGAATAAAAACACACGCTCGCACGTGCGCACACACAGATATATATATATATATATATATATATATATATATATATATATATATATATATATATATATATATATATATATATATTAAAATTTTCTAGTCGTTGCATGAACACAAATATAGGGGTGAAATATACATAAATAATTTGATATACATTATGTTAAAAGGTATGAATTAAAAATCTTATAAAAGGGCCATGTACAAATTCCTATCTATAAGCTTTTAGAAAACATAAATCATAGGTACTAGTAGTGAAACTCTAGGAAAAATGAACGAGGATCAATATCCGTATGGTATGAAGTTAATAATAAATATAAAAATATGAATCGAAGCTTAATCCTTTATTAAAGAATTCATGAGAAGACTTTTACGACTACATATTATACTTCCAGGTCGTTTGTTCCGCAGTATGGGTCCAATTACATTCAATGCTGAGTCATTAGCAGCCATTGCCAGGCCCTCATTGGTCCTAGCTTGGGTGGAGACGGGGCTTGAGCGCTGATTATATATATCTGGTCAGTCTCTTGGGCATTGTCCTGATCGATAGGGCAATGACACTGTTCCTTGCCCTGCCATTCATGAGCGGCCTTTAAATCTTTAAACCCCGTACCTGTGTTAGTTCTTGCAAACTTCAAAAATGTATTTCTCTTTCATGCTTAACCATGTTTTCGAACCCTCCCTGCAGGCATATTTAGAAAAAAAAAAAAAAAAAAAAAAAAAAAGTCTTAGTATTGTACACACAAGACCTATGACACAAAATGCATTTATGCTCCTAAATATATATGCGATATATTCAGTTTGGCTCTACAAAAATCAGTTACAACCGGATTTGTATTATCAAGTCTAATTATAAAGCTACAAGTCGCAATGGCTCAGGCTGCCAGGATTCATAGAAAAGAACTTTACGATCAACTCGGAATGTAATCTTTTACTTATATTGGCAGCCATGATCTTAACAATATTGATTCGTAGATAATGAGATTTTATTAATGATTTCCGTCCCTTAAAAGATAAAGCTGACTATTATATTATAGAGAAATGGAAACGGTTTCATAACCTTTTTGAAACTTTCTTTATAATATTGTAGGCTTATTTGTAAATTGAATAATAGTCATCCATATCGGTAAAGCATTTTTTGTACAATATAAATGGTGCGTGCTTACAAATGAAGGAACTAAGAGTAAAAATATACTAATAATTATGTTAGTTTTTATCATCTTGTCCCTAGAAAATATATATAGCTTGAAAAATTCCTTGTTATAATATAAAAAAAATATATATATATATTATAATTTTCCGTACTTCACCCATTAAAACAGTTTTAGTATCAACAAAATAGTAATATAATAAATGGACAATCATATAGAACTTACAGAGAAATGCAAATTCTGATAAAACTCAAGGGATTAAGCTAGCAACATCTCAATCACCGTTTTCAGCATAGTATTTTACTTAGCTTAAGATTTCAAAACCTATCCAAGGATAAATTGGAATTAAAGAGGATCATCCCTGGTACCAATAGCTTCAAGGAGCGTTTGTCAACATCCAAGAAAGGAGAATAACACTTTACTGCTGCTAACGATAATTAAAACGGAATAGATGTAGGTGAGCAATAGAGTGATATCGCAATTTGACAAACTGCACAGGTCTTGTGGGATTTTGGCTGCAAGGCAATGCATCAAAACAGTGCTGGCTCTAGTTATCATTATTATTATTATTATTATTATTATTATTATTATTATTATTATTATTATTATTATTATTATTATTATTACTTGCCAATCCTAGCTGGAAAAGCAGGATAATATAAGCACAAAGGGTCCAACAAGGAAAATAGCCGAGTGAGAAAAGGAAATATGTTAACATAGAATAGTTTGTCTGAGTATACCCTCAAACAAGAAAAATTCAACTATAGGCAGTGAAAGACCATGGTACGGAGGCCACGCCACTATCTGAGACTAAACAACAATGGTTTGATTTTAAGTTCGCACAACAATAATTCCAACACTTTTTTTACATCTATTTTTGCTTCTGGCAATTTGTTTATCAGAACAATTTACGAATCTCTTTTTGTTTTTTTCATTGATAATACCATGATTTCTTTCTTAATGCTATTATGGAATGAACATTTCCAATACTGAACAAGCTTACATTTTTTAAGAACCTTTATCTTAGGGAAATAAGGTGATTAATTATATGTTCTAGATTTTCATCTACCACTTATTATAATGATTGATCATAGATAATCTTTAAATCTTAATGAAACATCAGAATGTTCTCTGATTTGAGTTTTTATCTAATACTTTTGCTTTTCGCAAAATTTGATATTACATATATTTCAAAATATATATTACTTGGTAATTTGAAAAGAGAAGTCAAATAGGAACTAATTGCATAAGGTAAAGAGGTTTATATTATTAGCTTTTGAGTCGACTTAATCTGTCTAATAACTTCTTAGCATTAATATTCATAATTTATTTTGAATTTTCCTCTGTATGTAAATAGCAAAAGGTCTCTGGGAAATAATTTTTTGAAGACATTTATAGATAAGGAATATTTTTTCTTCGTGAAAGTAGATAACGATTGGCAAGCAAATACTTGAATGTTTTTAATCTGATATATGAGCACTCCCTGGTTAATAAACTTGAATTGTCAGTATTGCGTAGGATCTCTCTCTCTCTCTCTCTCTCTCTCTCTCTCTCTCTCTCTCTCTCTCTCTCTCTCTCTCTCTCTCAGGATCTATAAATTCAAAATTTAATTGAATATGCTGGCTTTCATCAATGAGGAAGGTCTTTCAAACGTTAATATCATTTCGAAAATTATAAAACAGAGTAAATTTAATTTTCGAGCAATTATATATATATATATATATATATATATATATATATATATATATATATATATATATATATATATATATATATACATATATATATATGTATATATATAATATATATATATATATATATATATATATATATATATATATGTATGTGTGTGTGCATATTTATACATGAATATATATATTAATGCATATATATATATATATATATATATATATATATATATATATATATATATATATATATATATATATATATATATATATTTATATAAATGTATATATTTATACATGAATATATATATTTATGCATATATATATATATATATATATATATATATATATATATATATATATATATATATATATATACATACATATATTTGTATATAATAAATATGTGTATATATTATATATACACACATACATACACACATATATATATAAATATATATATATATATCTATATATATATATATATATATATATATATATATATATATATATATATATATATATATATATATATATATATATATATATATATATATATATATATATATATGTGTGTGTGTGTGTGTGTGTGTGTGTTTGTATGTGTGTTTTTGTGTACATATATATATATATATATATATATATATATATATATATATATATATATATATATATATATATATATATATATATACATACCTGTATTGAGTTATTATTTAGCTGTAATATCTTCTCGCTTAAGTACCAAACAACATCCATTATTTTTTTTTCCATGACATCTTTCGCAATAAAGGATAAATTGCCTAGTTAGTTACTTTTAATTTGGGCATCGTTTGTTTCTACGAGGAGAAATAATTTTTTTTCAGTAAATAATCTGGTTTTGGGATATTTGAAATAAGCACTCTTATTTTGAAGTTTCAAGTATTTGTCTTTCCACAGCTCAAAAGGGAGATACTTATTTAGTACGAATAATTTAGATTCAATAAACATCTGCAATTCCATGGAAGTTTTTATATCTTTTTTTAAGGAGACCTTAATTCTTACATCCTATCATCAATAACTTTACTGCGACTTTTCATCTTCATAAGGTCTTGTTTAGCAGAAATTTCGATAGTGCATGGAAATTAATGACTATATTCATTTCTGAGTTTGAAACTTTGATCCCATTGGAAAGCCTTTTTTATGGGTTCTTCAAC
>NC_090738.1:77299884-77309884 GCF_036898095.1 Palaemon carinicauda
GAGGGGGAATAGTGACAAGAATCTGAAACGAGAATGAAAAGAGAGCCGCTCATAAGGCATCTCTCCTATTCCGTTTCCAGTATGTATCTGATGAAGGCGGTAGTGCGCCCTCTTTATTCCTTGTAGTGATATACGAGGTGGTACAGATACTGTATTATAGGGAAGGGTCAATAAGCCCTTTTACAATAAAAGGATGGGCGGGTCCATCAGGACGACATGGCTACCTCACCAGGAAATAGATTTTTTGCTTCGCTCAAAATCCGTTTTTTGGTCTCAGGCCATGTCGTCCTGATGGAAGTTTACCAGAGCATTACTGTATCTCTGGATTCCCAATCAGTGCTGTACTCTCAAGAAAGTATTTTCCTGGTCCGTCTAGACCTAGAGACCTATGATGTTACCGTCATACATCATTTCATCTAAGCATGAACTATGTTAGTGCTTCCTGCCCCCTGCAGGGATGAGTCATACTAGACTCTGGAAAAGTCTCGAGGAGTACATAAAAACTTAAGGATGACAAAATGACAAGCTTGTATAGTGGTCTCGCCCTATTTATTATAAAGCAAAGTTTGTATAAGAGTTGCCAAAGTCAGAATGAATTTGTGACACCTTTCCCAAAGTGACCACTCTTAGTAACTATTGGATAATGGTTGCATCCACTTAGAAACAAATTTTGCCTCTTTGCCACCAACCCATTAGGGTACCACGTCAACCCGTCCAAGGAAGGGTTAAAGTGAGTGGACTTTTGCTTGAATCAGGGAACAGTCTCGAAAGACATACCATGATAAAAATATCCATATTTCAATCTCAATGTTCAGAACATTTATAAAATTTATATAATGTGGATGATATGCGTAAAAGCATAAAGAAAAACAGCCAACAGAAAATATTGTTTCATCTACTTGGAAACAGGTTTGCCACTTCAATAGAATTATTAATAATATTGATATAGTCTGTATACTGTTTACATACACTAGCGTAAAAAACGCTTGGCACAAGTGTCCGTATTATGCTATAGATTACCGACGTCAATGGAACAGTTTGTAAGGACACTTTCGTGGCCTATCGCTCAGCGTGTAGTAACATACAGTGATTACACGCTCACCCTCTTAATTAATTGTCCCCAATTAATTACACTGTTCCTCGCACACTTAAAACAGAAGGTTAGAAAATTCTACCTGCTGCTACCATAGATCTCATAAGTTGCTCCACTTGCTTCGCATATTGCATAACGAACGCCTTGGATGACTACCAGCCTGTGTGCAAACAAGGATGTTCAAAGTCCATATAATTCAAGAAATCTTATGGAGGAGGCAACTTTCCTAGGATCATGACTAACGGGTGTACTGTCTGGATCCGTTCTGCGAATAACACGGGTGAATTTCGCTCTTAGTTATAGATAACTTTGAACCCAGGGTTTTTCTTCTGAACAGCTGTCCTCCCATAAAGTCTGAAGTTTTATGAAGATAGACCTTTAGGCACTCCACTGGACATAGAGATGCATTTTCCTCCAGAGGGCAGATTCTCTAGGGACCCCACCTGTTGGTGGGTAGCTTGTTCCTGGTAAGAAACGTTGGGTCTGGAAATAGAATCAGTTCTCTCTCCAAGAACTGGACGTGGCATTCCTCTGTAGAGAGAGCCACTATTCACTAACTCTGGCCCCCAAGGCGAGTACAAACAGAAATATGACTTAAATTCAAAACCTTCTAAGCCCATTCCTCATTGTTCATTATTTATATACAATGAGGAATCATATCTAATGACCAAGCAAATGGTCTTTGGAAGCGCTGAGGGGCTAGTTCATTAAGAACGTCGTTAGAAAGGTCGACCTGTAAGGTATATGGTATCTGATTTGTCAAGGCAGGCTTGAACAATAGAATTGTGTAGGCTACTAAACCTTGCTCATGAAGGAGAATGAAGAATGATAAATAGGAATCTGTCGGAATTTCTTTCAGTTTCTTCACCTTGACAAAGGATAGCTATTTCTTCCCTGAAGCCTCATAATGTCTTCTGTTTTCCTCCAAAAGTCTAAACCGACTTTTAAACAACGAATCTTTTTCTTATCGTTAAGGAGAGAAAATCATGATCTGTAGGTTCCGTGTTTTCTGTGATGGAGCGAACACAGTCGACTTCTGTACTCGCTGAGACAGGGATGGATCCGGTAGCGGAACGAATTTTAATCTTAGTTCCAATGCCAGAGGGAACGACACGCTATTTGGCCACTTGTGGGCCACTATTACAGCTTTCCCTTTGAAGGATCTTCAAAAGGAGGTGTGTGGAGGGAACAGAGAGATACAGGACCATCTGATCAAGCCCAGGGACATCGCGTCCACTGCCTCCGCTAACGGATCCTCGTAAGGGGACACGTAACGAACTATTTTCTTGTCGTCTTTCATCGCAAAGAGGCCTATCTGCAGCTCTGGGACTTGACTCGAGATGAAGGAGAACGATCCTGCGTCAAGGGACCATTTTGACTCTATGGGTGTAAAGCTAGATAGAGCGTCCGCTGTCACATTGCAGAACTCTTGAATGTGAACTGCTGACAGGTGCCATTTCTTCGCTTTTGATGCATATTTTTTCCAGCCTCCTGTTGAATCCTTAAGCTGTGCTCTTAGCACTGGATCTGTTATCGAAGCAAACTGTAGACAGCCCAGCACTCTCTCTTGTTCGCGTCTTGATATCTGTTTGGATTTCAATAGTCCCTTGACAGATCCTGCTATTTCTTTCCTCTTCTTAATAGGAATGGAAAGCCGATTTGACTCCAAATTCCAGTGGATTCCCAACCACCGAGATTTTTGAGCTGGAGAAAGACGAGACTTTTTGATGTTGATCTTGAATCCCAGATGTTCCAGGAACTGGATCACTATCTTAGAAGCTTGCATGCATACTGTCCTGGATGCTGCCCACACCAGCCAGTCGTCCGAGTAGGCTACTACTTGGACCCCTTTTAGGCGTAACTGATGGACGGCTGCGTTCGCGAGCTTCGTGAAAATCCTTGGGGCTATGTTTTAGCCCGAAAGGCATGGTTCTGAAGGCGTAAAGTTATCAAAGTAACTTGAAGCCTAGGTAGGGGGAGAGGTGACGAATAATTGGAACGTGCCAATAAGCGTCAAACAAGTCTATAGACACAGCATATGCCCAGAATGACTCTGAGTTTTTCTGAGTCCTGCTTTGGAACACAATACAGTCTTCCTTGGAATTTGATGGATGTATTATTAGTTAAACACTAATAATTATTTTTAAGTATTTTAGTAATGTTCAAGTTTTGTGAAGTTTGCGCATGCTCACTGACGACAGTGTAAAATTGTGACGGTGGGCAGTGGAACTGTCGACTGACGATGTGGCCAGTGACTGGCAGGTGGAGGTTGTGCTGACAGGTGGAGGTTGTGCACGTAACGAACTGTTCGTGCGTAGTTGCTGAGGAGTGCAGCTGTGCACTCATGCAAGCAAATGGTGTTGATATGTAGCTTGTGTTCTTTAAGGTATGCTATTGTTTGTGTAATGAGATTTGTAAATTATGGATATGTTTCAGTTGAATAGTCTTATCGGCATTTTGACATTGTTCCTCTACTATATTGTAGTAATGTTGTATTTTAGGATGTGTTAATGTAAGAGCTGATAGAAGAAATTAGCCGATATTTAATGCACGAGAAATTTGCTGGGTATCAGAGAGGAGGCATTGTTGTAAGTAACTTTTTGCAGTTAATTGTTACTTATCTTTTAACTTGGTGGTAACGGTGATTGTGTGATGGCATTATTGTTATGATAACTATTAGTGAGAAATTATATATGTTTGTTCATATGGTGATAAGGATTAATGTTTCTGCTAAGGTGATACGTAAAAAAAAAAAAAAAATGGGTATGTTATTCTGACTTTTATAATGTTACAGGTCGAAATTAAATGTTTTACGACAAGCTGAGTTTTTATCTGGTACCTGAGCATACAGAGGACTGCTCCAGCTTCAACCTAGTCCATTCTTATTTAGGCTGTGGGCCCAGGGATTGAAGGTCCAGCGATCCCTAAAAAGCTGTAATCTCCCTCCTACTGGAAGTATCTACTTCTGCTGTTGTAGACCTGAGGCCTTGCCTCCTTGACAGCGTCCTCCGATGGATCCCCTTCCTCTTGAAGGCGTCTAAAAGAACCTCTGGCTGTTCCTCTGGCTCTCGAACGAAAGGAAGAAGTCTGCCTTTCGGAGGCTAGGTTAAGAACTGGCGACAGTGTCGCCGTTTGTTGAGGTACCAGCTGGTACGTGGTTGGAGGTTGTGCTACCGTCTGAAGCACCGCGGTCACAGGAAGTTGTTGTTGATGTTGCTGTCGGTAGGGTTTAGCCGGCCAAGAGAATGGCCTAGGCCTTTTGTCTACTACCTCTTTAACCACTTCATTGGGAAAGAGGTCTTTACCCCAAATACTAGAGGAGATCAGTTTCCTCGGTTCGTGCCTCACCGCAACCGAGGCGAACACGAAGTCTCTACAGACTCTCCTAGCTTTAATAAACTATAGAAATCCTTCGTAACTGTGGCCAGATGGGTTTTGGCCACAACCATGAACATGTCCTGGTTCTTGGGGTCACTTGCCATCGTTTCAAGGGTTGTTTTGCAACGACATCGATGCCGCAAGTCTTTCCTTTGTCTCTTGCTCTCTACGCAAGAGAGCCTCCGACAGTTTTGGAAGCGCCTCACCAAACTGGCATTCAGCAATATCAGCTTTTAGTTTCCCGACTGAGAAGGTAAGGTGTACGTCCTTCCAGTCTTCTTGGTCCAAGGGCAAGGTCAGAGCTAACGGCTTGCACTCCTCCAAGCAGGGGCATGGTTTCCCTGCCTCCACCGCATTTAAGGCAGCCTTATATCCCTTTTCCAAGAAGGGAAAAGCTCTGGTAGGAGAGGCCACAAAGGAGGGAAGCTTCTACTCAAGGCGGGCACCTTTGAGTTAGTGAAACCTCTCTCTCTCATCAAGCTCGATAGTAACGTCTGAGCTTTACTATGGTCAAAAACTATGACCTCCGGCTCCGTCTCCTCCTTTAAGGTTGGCTCCTTCCTAAGACAGGCATAGCAGTCCGGATGAAAATCTTTGTTGGGCCAAAATTCCACTTCTTCCAGGGGAATTGTTCCCAACTTTTCTGAGATCACGATCTCCCCGGTTTTCATTGGCATGTGTTCGGCATACCTCCAAGGATTAGTATTCAAGTACAAGGGAAGATTCTTCACGGTGAGCCGCTTCTGGGGCCCACGTGATGCTGCAAGTCTACGTAACTCCAGTTTCATTGCAGCTTCCTTCTCATCATTCTTCCTTTGAATTTGTTGGATCAACTCAACAATGGAAGAGTCCTTCCCAGTTCATCTGGGATAGCAGACGATGTAGAAGGAACCGGTTCTGAGTCCGGAACCGAGGTAACCGACACTTAGTCGATTTCTTGCTCTTCTACTTGAGGAGTCTGAAACAGCTCCCCCTCCTGACCATCTCCTAGAAGGTACTTCTCAGTAGAATCCGACACCTACGACATCCTATCGTCCACTTGGATGTCTTGAAGGGCGGCTGAGACTTCAGAATCTACCGGATTCTGGGCAGTTGGTATCTCCACCTGAGGCTGAGGGATGATTGCATCAGCCGATGCTTTAGGCCCTAAAGCATCGGCTGATGCCTACCTTTTCCCTAAAGTTTAGGGAAAAGGTAGGCCCTCATCTTCTCATTTGGAAGGTAGGGACCTGAGATGTTTCTCTGAAAACCCCTCACCCAGGATCGTAACGTTTCCCTGGCAGCATCCCTTGACTCCGTTGACTTAGGGTCGTCAAAAGCCTCGGTAATCAAGTTGGAACAAACTGTACAAACCTGAGCGTCTCAATAGCGGAGAACACCTCTGGAGGCTGTGCATGCGGCGTGCCTCCCGCAATAATGATGTCCACAGAAGTTCTTACTGCGGACATTACAGAACACACTCCCGCACTTTGGATGGTCCTCCTGTAAAGAGAAGAAAAATACATGAGTATCAAAAGAAGGCTTTTCACTTATATTGAAACATTTAGCTTATATAGGAAAGCTATAAAAGAAAGAAGGAAAGACACATACTTGTGTTTCCTGTTCAGTCAATTGCTGTAACCTACCAAAATATTAGAACTAAGGTTAATTCTATACTAGAATACCTTATGTAATTTCCTAAACGGAAATTTAAAGTGTAGTTTTAATATACGGGATTGAAAGAATACAGAAAGAACTCACTTTCTATATAAAGTACGGTCTCAACAAAAGGCTGTACAAGATAACATTAAGTATGATGAAGAACATTAGTGTTATCACAAACTCTGTACAGCAGTTTCTACTAATGCAGTGTGTACTACACTATGAATATAGCAACTACTGTACATCGCATGATATTGTGCTGGTCAGCACGAGCTGGTACGTGCTGGCGTACGCCGGCACTTCCCGGCCGGCAACTACCCCATTATAGATCAAATATATACTATCTTTAACTAATAGGCGGCAGCCCACTGATTCGCGACTGTGTGCCGGCCGGCAATCATTGCCAGCCGACGGCTGAAAACACTAAAACTCGGCTGCCGGCCGCTAATCGTAGTGGCCAGCGTATTCGGGCTTTGATTCCACTGCCGGCCGGCAAAGGTAATAAAACCATGCCGCTGACAGTAGCCTAGAATCAGAGAACCTCTACCTTCCCGGCTGTCGGCTGTCAAGCCGGCAGCTGGGATAGGGGTGCAACACAATAGTCAGAGAAAAAGTATGGATGTAAGGTTATAGGGCGGCATGCTATACGACCTTCCATCCAGTAAAAGTGAACTTATGGAAGGGGAGAATGTAACATTCAGGCTTCCAAAGAATCCATAGTCTGCATGGGCTCTATCGACGGACATGGAAGGGAGACCAAGGGAGGTCTGGGGCTCACTCTACAAAGAATAAAGGGTCTCTGCCGGCCGACACGTAGTGCCGGCCGGCAGAGAGCTGAGCCTGTCCTCCATCCTAACCTATACTAGGTACGGAAGTAGGACTACGGATAAAAGAAAATAAAAGAAAGAGAGATGGGGAAGGGATAAAGGTCCTATAGACTTCGTTCTAGCAGGAGACACACTCAGCCGTTAGGGAAGCTCATCCTAACCAAGAGTTGTCTATTAGGGAGGAAGATTGGCAATACTTGCTAACCTCCTCCCAACCAGAACAAAGTTAGGTGAAGTTATTTCGCCGGGCAACAGAGAAAACTCATTCTCCAGCCCGAAAAAAACAACACAGGACAGTCTGCTAGGCCACTAGAGGAAGGAATCATCTCCTGTGTCCGCCCCTAACCTAGCAAAGGAGAGACTTTCTCTATGATAGGAAGAAGCAGACCACAGACTAGAATCTCTGATGTTCTGCCCTAACCCAAAAAACCAGTCACTCTGGTTATCAGGTCAGGACAGACATATCCTAGAATAGTTATACCTGAATTACTATACAGATAGAACCACTAGGATTAAGCCGAAGGCTTACAGAGGGAGAGAGGGATTGAACTTAGCCTACGGAGGAGAAAAAAAACAATCGGGGATGTGCGAAAGTATACTACTGTACCTAGAATACTAGACTAGGTAAGATGAAAATCGATTACCTAAATCACAGTAACTCTCTCGTACACAATCATGGAAAAAACATTCAACAATATCTTACATGTATAAAATATTTGCCTATAGCTTCAATAAAATCACACTTGGGAAAACTTATACCATGCATGAAAGTACTAGTGCCAGACGTCTAGGCTACGAGCCTCGCGAAAGGCCGGATCGGTACCTCGACCCGTGTCGAATACACCGAGCTAACACTGACCGAACAATATAAGCATTTCTAGAGTAGCTAAATAGCAAAATTATTAAAGCGTAACAAACCGGGAACGTCGCTCTAGCTAACTAACTGACCCGTAAGAGCGAGCGATAGCATCCAGGATGCCTCCGGTAGGCAACAGCTCTTGTTTACGTTAAAATCACTTTTGATTTAATTCAAAACGACAAGAGCCTACATATAGTAAAGATAATCCTAAACTTCCTAGAGGCAGAAGAGGCCGGAGAAGTCATCAAAATGTTGAATTAAATCCAAAATAACGAGAGAACACAGGGAAAACACCGAGTAGTTGAGCTACACGAAAAAGGAATAAAGAGGGCTCTACCGTCTTCATCAGATACACACTGGAAACGGAATAGGAGAGATGCCTTATGAGCGGCTCTTTTTTCATTCTCGTTTCAGATTCTTGTCACTATTCCCCCTCGAAGTGTTAATACTGTTCGGGGCGAAGATAGCTATGTGACGTGTCAAAAATACGTCCTATGATATTATGCGATATCCAGGAGTTAGAATTCTGGATACCTTACGGTAAAATTCTCTAGGAATATCACTGTAGTCAAATATACCCTAGATAGCTACCTTATAGGAAATTCCATCAGGATGACATGGCCCGAGCCGAATATATATATATATATATATATATGTATGTGTGTATATATACATGTTATATATATATATATATATATATATATATAATGTATATAATTATCAAAGAGATTAGTTCCCCAAACTTTCAACAGACCTCCACAAGGCACTAGAAGTCTTGGAATCCTAGGCCTATATGGCTGAGGACTGAAGCGTGAAGTAAGAGATGATGAATGGAGAAGGATTGATTTAAAAGCTCACTTATTTTATTTGTGTATTTAAGTGGTTAATAACCAGCTCTCAAGTTGAGTTCCACTCATGTAGGATTGGCTAATGTATGTAAATTACATAAGAATTTCTTCCTTCCATTGATTGTATTTTCATTCAGGTCCAAATATATAAATTTATGCCATTTTACAGAATTTTCTTTTAATGTCATGTAGTTTTCTTACAAAGTCTTATGTAATTTGTTAAGGTTTGGTGAATGACACACATGAGGTAGCACGAGTGATTTTGTCATTTTTTCTAAGGTTTCAAAATGCAAGAAGATTCTAGAATTAGATTTCCTCTTATTTGTAACGTTACGAGAGGTGGTGGGTGGAGTTAGTTGAGAGGTTGCCCCGCCATGTGACGCCGTTACCCGTCTTCAACTTATTCTTTCCACATTTTGAGAAGTACGTGGTTGATAATGGCTGTGAGGACCTTTCCTCTGTAGGTCAACCCAATCTTTGTATTGTCGATGGGACTGACTATAGTTAGAGAATCCAAGTATTTTTTTTAACATCACTTACAGAGCGATGATTGTTGGGGCTAGCATTGACATCTTGTAGTCTTGTGTAGAATGTCTTAGCAGATGAGTCCTCGTAATGCCTGGTGTATGTTTAAGAGTTGAATTGTCTGGCAATTATTCTCAAGTTTATCCCTTCCCCCCTGTCGTAGCATTGACTCGGAAGATATCTAGTATTCAATGCAATGACCAAAATTACTTAAAACTTCTAAGATTTTCCTCGATCCTACCATTGATTTCAATCCAAGTCCTCTAAGTGGTCTGGTATATGTCATTATCATCTTCTTACGTACAACAACATTATCTTCTGCGCCAGTATAGATCACTTTCTAAAAGTGAAGAAATTCTTCGAGCATTTTTACTTTGTTTACTAGTAGGTCATAAGCAGTTAGTTGTAAAGAAAATTGAGTTATTATTTAGCTGTAATATCTTCTCACTTAAGTACAAAACAACATCCATTATCTGTTTTTCCATGACATCTTTTGCAATAAAGGATAAATTGCCTACTTATTTACTTTTCATTTGTGCATCGTTTGTTTCTGAGAGGAGAAATAAGTTTTTTCAGCAAATAATCTGGTTTTTGGGGGATTTCAAAAATGCGCTCTTTTTTGAAGTCTCAAGTATTTGTCTTTCCACAGCTCAAGAGGGAAAGACTTCTTTTGTACGAATAATTCAGACTCATTAAAGATATGCAATTCCATGGAAGTTTTTTTTTTTTTTTCAAGGAGACCTTATTCTTGCACCCCATCATCACTAACTTTCCTGACACTGTTCATCTTTAAAAGATCTTGTTTTGCAGAAATCACGATAGTGCATGG